>NC_134325.1:15458288-15731038 GCF_964195595.1 Calonectris borealis
TCTTTATTTGAAAATTATGTTGTAGCTCATCACAGAGCAGCACCTTATGGTACGAACCACTGTAGAAATACAGCGCAAGACAACTGGCTCTGCACAAAGGGGATTGGGTAGCAGATACAAAATGAACAAAGACAAACCAAATAGAAACCAAAGAGATGAAGCACACCCAGCACATCTATTGCTCACCAGGGTGCATCCAAAGAGCTATTTTGTACTGTGATCACACAGTCGATATGATTGGTTTCACATAAAAGATCAGCATCACCTCTTGGGGTGATGGCCAAACAGATGTGCCAAACGCACGGCTTCATTAGAGAGTTGCACTTAATTAACCCAGGAAGTCAAGCCATCACTTTGTTTTGACTAACTAGCTTCATTATCCTCCGGTCCCCTACAGCCTGGTGATAGTTGGTTTAGATAACAGACTCTATCCATATTTCAGAACCAAAGTAAGAATGAGTTGTAATCCTTACATTTTTACTCATTTATCTTCCTTTGCCAAGCATAAGCTACTACAAGAATTACTTCTATTAATACATTAACAGTTCGCAAGTAACTTCTACACGTGCTGTTTTGAGAAGGCCCTGCAGTAACCCAGAAGATGAAGAACTGAATGCCTACCACCTTGAAAGGACACACGTTATATTAGATGCTTGTCACTTTCCACATTTTGTGTCAAAGTAGCCAGACAAAAGAATATAGCTCAAAAACAAAACTTGATGAAAATATTTTAAGTTAGAAGATGGACTCCGTTTTGCAGATTTAGCTAGGTTTAACAGAATTTACCAATACTGTCTCATTATCCAGTCTACTAGCAACAAAAAACCCCAGGGTTACCAGAATGTAGGCAAAACAGTCATGATTTAATCTGCACTTAATATTTTTAGAAATGAGACAAGCATTAAAGGTTACAATTATCAAGAGCATAATAAGTAGGAGCTTGTCAGAGGTAGATGACAACCTCTTGCTTACAATTTGAGTGTTTATGTAACTTAGCAAATCACGTGTTGCTGTCAAATATAGCTTTGCGTCCTGATTAATAGTGATAATTTTCTATAGCAGAATGCAAAGTATACCAGTAAAAACAGAGCCTGAAATGATTCTGAATTAAATGTTTCAAAATGAAAAGTCTGATCAGGTACATATTCTGTAAGTTTGCTAGAAAGGGGCTATTCAAAATCAGATCAATTACTTAATGAGATTTTTAGGTCACAAATGCTTGTTGAGTCAGGACAGAAGTTCTGACTTCTAAGTCTTAGATAAGGATTCAAGATGATGCTTCTTATTTTCCTATTAAGCATTCTTCAAAGAACAACAACAAATAAGTTAAACTAACCAGAATTTTACACAGTTTTTATTCAAAACATTTTATTTGTTATGAAGTACTTAAATGGAAGAGGTCTTGACATTTCAAGTTTAAAAACCAATAAAACTTTAAGGAATGAAGTATCTGTAAACATGTCTTTAATAGCCTCTTTTAAAATTATATAAAATAGTGATTTTAATTAAACATGGCCTTTTAGATTTAGAGAAAGGATACTATTATATTCAAACTAAATAGGTATTTTAATGTATTTGAACATCTTGGAAAGCTTATAGCACAAACTGTTAGCTGGAATAATCATAAGCCAAGTTACTGTAGTATCTAATTCTTAATTTACTAAATCTTTTAACTCATTTGCACCAGTATTTTCAGCACATCCCTAAATTCGGGTGCAGAAAACTGCTGTCAGCAGTCGCCACATGTGCAGGAATCCTGTTGTCACTTCCCATGCAGTTGATTCTTATTGTCCTGGTACCTACACTCCAGAAATCGTACCACACGCGAGTACAGTGTCTATCAGCGTCCTCCAAAAAAGTGAGAACTCTCAATGACAACTTGTCAGATTTGTTAACATACTCTTCACAGAAGAATATTCTTCCATACGGAAAATAAAAAGCTTTCTGCCTCATTCCTAAATAGATTTGTCAGACAGTCCCTGAGTATTTTTTTTCCCTTTCCCCTTATATTGACATAAAATTTGTATATTTTGTTTGAGTTCTCATTTTATTTTCAATATGAGAGACCAGGCTTAACGGAAGCTGAATTGACTATATGAATATTGACAGCAACCCTATATTTAGTTTGCCTAAAGATCTCCCACTGATATAAAAGCACACAGAAGAAGCTGTAGTGTCACAGTTGCTTTGCCACTGTGTCTTTGGAACCTGCAAGGAAAAAATCCCTTGCTCGGGGGCTAGGGTAAATACTCCTTTCTATTCCTAACTTTTGAAAATAATCCCTTCAGTTCTGTCATTTATTCTCCTGAATCAAAGGCCGGTAGCCGGCCAAAATAATCACCAAGAGATGCACCTATACATTACCACAAAAGCAGCAGTCCCCACCGTGACAGACTGAGCACATCACCTCTCCAGAGAAGGGGGAGAGAGGGAAGAAAAATACAGAGATATGACTACCTTAGCATTCTTAGAAAACAATAACCATGATGCCAATGGTCCTTTCTTTTCATATTGTTAGAGAATGTTACTAACTTATCTAAATATAATTCAGGTCGTCTTCCCTTTCGTATCTCCTTCTATCTACAATATCAATGCATAACGGCTGAAAGGTGTGACAGGGGGTTTTTTAGTAAATTGTTTTTTTTTTTAATTCCCATCTCCCTGTTAGAAAACTTGGACAGAGACTTTTAAAGAAAAGCAAAAACTATACACTTAAAAAAGCTCAATAGAAGCGCTTTTACAGTTGCAGTTTTAGTTTCTTCCTTTTCTGCAAACTTTTTTTATTAAAATCATTAACTGTATAGCTACATATTGTATCTTTCATAATATCCCCTCCTCATTTAGCATATACAATAAACACCTCATGAGGCAAGAGTCACAGTTTATAGGCATTGTTAAATGTGACAAACTACCCCTGGGTCCAGTTTAAAGGGGTTTATCATCATTGTAAATCTGAGGTTATGGGGATTAACATTTATCTGATGTATCATATATTCTACTGACAGAAGGGCAAAATTATGCCATTGATGTAAAAGGCACAGATTTTCAGATGTCATTTCTTGAAGTTAGGTTATCTTGACCTCTGGCCACACAGATGAGTGTTTTAATACTCTTAAATTTATGTTTCATAATTTGAAACACCAGTATTACCTCTTTGAAATGGCATCAAGATCTCAATCCAGGATGAACAAACTATACGATGTAGACATCACCAGTACAAAACAAGTTTAGTTTGCCTGCTAGCCTTTAAAAGCATGAGGACACAAAGTATGTTCAAGGAAAGAAAATCACTTTTTCTCTCAGGAAATTATTCCCAGCAATCAACTTCAATTCAGACATTTTATCTGAGGTTTGACAGCAGTTGTTTGCTGTATACAAGATAAATTTGGCTCTGCCTCCCCTTGATGAATAGCGCAAATCAAACCATGCTGATCCCCTGCTCATCACTGGAACATTTCTCTCTTATGGGCATCCTATTAAAAAAAAAAACAAACCCCAACCCCAAGAACAACAAAAAACCTGGACTCTGCTCAGCAGGAGCGTCAGGGCCAATTGCCAAGATGAACTCTTTTCCATCTCCTGTTAAACCAAAGCAGTTCACTGCGCCCTTAGGAGGGAAATCAGAAGACAGCAACAGCCCAAAATCAAATATCTGGACTTATCAGAGATCACAATGTATTGGTACCCTTTTTGCTTCAGATATTAGCTTTGTATTTCACAATGATGAAAAATGTTTTATATAGCATGAAACAGTGCGACTGCTTTAATCCCAGCAGGGTTGGCTCAGCCTTTCATCTTTCTGAGACAGATAAATTGAGTTTCCTGCACTCTACTATGTGAGGTTTTTCAGATAAGACCTTAGGAACTGCAGTTCTACCTTTCCTTTACGGCCAGTGAAGACATTGTGACTCTTTGTAAGAGGAGGAGTTTGCCTTGATATTCTTGAGGATGTTTGAGGCTCTTTTCCCCACAGTTTTTCAGTGGTCAAGCATGCCAAACAGCTGAAGGACTCTGCCCCATTAGTGTATTTTAGTACTGATGACGCATATATGAACTGCACATTTTTCAGCTCTGCCTGGCTCTGAACTCAGAAAGCACCATTGTCCTTCTGGCTCTGAATTCCTGGGAAAAGCCCACTTTCACCACGGCCAGGCTTCAGCCTCTCCGTGCCCAGAAATGCCCTCCGACACCTCTGCCCGTGCTGTATTTAGGAGGCACATGCAACACCCAGAACCTGACAGCCAAACAGGTAACCCCGGCAAACACGTCACGTTGCTGCTGTAGTAAGCTTAGATATGTTTGGATTCTTGATGTCCTGTTTTGTTGGTTTGGGTTTTTTTCTCTAACCTGTCCCCCTGTCTTACACTCTTACATTACAGATAAAGGCACATAAGAGCAAGCTTCCCCAAACAAACAGCACGCATTTCTTTTCTTCTGCATATCTATCCCTTTTAATACTAGAGGCTGCTATTTTTTCTCCTGAATTTGGGTAGTCCGGCTGAGCTGAAGGAGTTGATAAACAACACCCAAAAATCATCTGTTTGAGCTTTTAGCCAGTGTTTTGCATTGGGTGCCAGAGGTCACAGGTACAACTATTTAGAAGCACGGTTTCTATGAATCCCCAGGCACGCAGGGGAAGCCCAGACACCGACAGAGTCTTCTAGTGAACCGAGCCCACACTTTTGTTGTTTAGTTGAGAAGTGCTGCATCCCTAACTTCTTCCAAACATTAATCTGGCATAATTTGTGCACCAGGGAAGCACACAGAGAAAAGGAAGAGCAGAGTCAGAAATATATCTAGGCACATAGAGCCTCCTCCTGAAAAGAACGGGTTTCGTTGGTACCCCTTCATCTTTGTGCATTTATGACAATTATGCACAGTGATAGCCCAACTTTATACCAAAGTCTCCGCTCTAGCAAATAAGCAATTCCTTATGTGTGACGTACAGTACGTCCTGCAGTTGTGCCCTGTATAATCCCATTGTGTAAAACTGAAATGCAACGCCACTATCTTCTATCTGTACTTTATCAGCTATCTAACATTTGCCAGATGACAACACTGATAACTTCAGGCAACTGCTTCCGTACGCACCGCTGCTACTCAAGTCCTGCCTTACGTGAAGTTTGTTGCGGATAGCCTCTGCTATCGCTGTGCATTACCTCCAAATCTCTCCATTAAGGAAGTTTTATTTGTTTTGCACTAGTGAAGCGGCATGAGGCTGTCTGAAGACATCTCTTAGCCACGGCTACAACCATGGTTTTGCTGCACCATAAAACAGTTGCTGTAACAATGACAGAACAATGTTAAATGAATGCAGTAAGGAGATATGGAAAAACAATAATAAAAAGAAAAATATACATTTTGAATATTTGGGGTTTTTTTTTCCAATCTCTTTATCTCTTTCCCTAAATATAAACATGAGAAGATAAATATACACATATATATTTAAAGTCATAACAAGCTAACACATTGCAGCATCTTGGATGGGATCCAGTATAGACAGTAACTTTTTAGTCACATTCTCACCTGATCATGCAAAAAAACTGGGAAGTATAACACAGGAAAAAATTGTAGCACACATTGAGGAATTGATTCCATCCTAACTGTGGAACAGATCAGTGTGTAAACGTGAGGCAGCCTACCACTCAAAGGGGAGCGGCAGCTTAGAGGCAGTTAGAAGTTTCTCTGCATGTATAAAATGTATTTCATCTGTTGCTTTACAATATTGTTACGCAAATACAGAGTAACTCATCTCTGATCTAGCCTTCCTCACGCACATGCTCTTTTCTCAGAATCTTTTCCTCTATTTCAACTTTTTAACGTTTCCACACAGGAAGTCTGAACACTGGCTTTTCCATAAAAGCTTATGCCTACACAAATTAATTATTTAAGTGGGATTTGTGTCTCTAAAGCACGTATCATTGATAGGCTGCATTGAAAATGATTGTTTAATGACCTAATAGGGAGGTTTAATTCACAGTCTCGTTGCCATGAGTATTAGTTATCTGCATCACTCAACTGCCTAGATAACTAACTGCAGACCGAACCCCCGTCATCCATAGATCTGTAGCTCTTCTTGTGTCTGAGACTTCATCCAGAACACAGGTAAGCACAGGAGCATCAGACTAGTGTGAGACTATTCTCCCCTGCCCAAGACGAAGCATTTAAGTGCTCTTCAAAGGCCGTTGGATTTAAGGTGTTCTCCCTTGTTATTCACTGACAAACCATTAGCAATCTGAGCAGGATTAGAGAACTGCTGCTGTGTTTTAAAACTTTAACATTTTTACAAAATGAGCCAAGATGCTGATTTTCCATAGCAGTCTTTTATATTAAAAATGTGCAATGGGATCTAAGGAATCAAGTCACTTCAGGGCTCAGTCGTTCACGATTGTTATTAGAAATACTTGTGCTCTGAATTCAAGAGAAATTCATAATGCAGTTACTCAGTTACCACCTATCTGGCAGTCTCTGGGACTAGCTCTTCTTCAGGTAAAAAAAGTGGCTGAAAAGCTCTTTAAAATTCTGATCAAAGACATTAATTTTAGTAATGACTACTATATTTAAACTACAATTTGCACTACATTTAAAGATGTGGGGTGTGCTGGTTTTGGCTGGGATGGAGTGGTGCTTAGTTGCCAGCTGGGGTTAAACCACAACATGGCGTTTGTTTTTCATCCCTTTTAGCCTGTGTTTTGAATTGCGTGCCTCCAAGTCACAACAGGTTTTGCTCTACAGCTCTCATCTAAGGTGAGATTTATTTCCTGTCCAGTCCTCACAATTAGTATCACTTGGAGAATGATGCCTACTCAGAACATTGCAATTCATTCATGGTGAACAGTCATTTGGGAGCTATCCTCATTCCTTCTGTTTGCCAGGTGGAGTTTAAAGTCTTCACTATGACCTTTAAGCAGCTTGTCTCTCCCTGCTATCACCTCCAAGTACCAATAAAATAAAATCAAATCATAGAATCATAGCATATCTCGAGTTGGAAGGCACCCATAAGGATCATTGAGTCCAACTCCCTGCTCCTCGCAGGACTACCTAACACTAAACCATATGACTATGAGCGTCGTCCAGACGCTCCTTGACATCTGCCAGGCTTGGTGTCGTGACCACTTCCCTGGGGAGCCTGTTCCAGCGACTGACCTCCCTCTCAGTGAAGAACCTTTTCCTAATGTCCAGTCTGAACTCCCCCTGATGCAGCTTCATTCCATTTCCACACGTAAATAAAATAAATGTAAATAATTTTAAAAAAAGAAAGCACTGGAGATAGATCTGCACTGTAAAAGGAAGATTACAGTACACTGATACTTCTCTAATACTTGGGAACTTGCTTCACTCATCCTTAATCCAAAGCTTTTCTTTTTATCCAAAATAACTGCAATTTGGGAACTTTTCACACTTGCTAAAACACGCACCTGAATATTAATATTCTGCCAGAGTTTGCAAATATGCACCCACAGACAAAAAAATTGTTTTTAGAAAAAAAGTAAGTTCCTAAACAACTATTATTGCTTATAGGGTTAGGATGCAATATCAAATGTTGGTACATGCAATCTTTTCTATGCATGTTTTAAATAGTTCAGTGGGGGAAATATTGTCTCAATCTTTCGCCACTCAGAAACAGTGGATTTCTATGTTACAGGAATGAATCAGTGTACTGGACCAAGTATTCTTTTTTTCCCAGGGTGTTTTTTGCTTTTGGATTGCAAGGGGTCAGGGCCATTTATTTTCCTTATCTCTGAGTAAAGATAGCTCATGATGGGAAAATAATACACAAAAATATTTATTGGATTGATTTAATTTTCAATTACACCTTTCCGTCATTTCAACAGGACTTTGTTATGGGAAAGCAAACACCATTTCTAATTCTTTCTGTGCCAGATATTCTAAGTAAAAACATAGCAGCATATTAAATACCGAATCCCATTTTACAGAATTTATATCCAAAATGAAGGGTAATTGCCTATGCCACGCAAGATTATCTAGAGAAGAAACCTGACAATTCTTTGATCTTGCCCTCTGGTAGACGTGGCCGAGTGCCCTGGGGATGGTTTGTGGGATCAATAAAGCAGAACACCTAGTTAGGTAGATGTTCGCCTGAAGCTCCTTCTTTTTCATTTGTTTGGCATTTCTGAACAGAATGGTGAAAAGAAGCTGGTGCTGCTGCAAGCTGCAGGTTAGGCTTCAAAAAAAAAAAAAAAAAAAAAACCTCAGTGAGAGCTCTGTTAAGGCAAGGTGACAGAAATGAAAAGAGCATTATGAATGTGACCAAACATTTAAATAAAAATAATCTAAATATAAAATGCATTTCTGACTTCCAAAAACCCAAGCTCCTCTATCACTAGAAGAGTGAGGGGTCATACTGGTTACATTCTGCTCTACAACTTCACTTTTTCTGCTGTACCAGCAGCAGGGGATTAAATGCTGCATTAAGCATATTTTAGATCCTTGCACATTTGCATGCCAGAACATCTGTCTTAAAACATCTGTCTTAAACATAAACAGCATAGTTATGAAAGGAGAAGGGCAGATGACCAAGGAATACATTTATGCTGCTCTCTGTAGAGTCATATCACTCAGGTTTGCTTTAATATTAATAGGCTCTGCCTCCTGAATTCCTGAATTCTCTCAGAAGTAGTGCACTGAGCATTTGTTGTTACAGAACTTTTTGGCCAATATATTTAATTTTTTAAAAAGTTTTGCACGATCTGCAGACATCTAAAACATACATCAGCTGTTTTGAAGAAGCTACTACAATATCTTTCAATGAGGAAATAGATATCCCTGAGGCAGTTTTACTGGATTGATTCACTTATTAAAGTATTTCCACCATGCTGTGCTCATTCAATATACTGAGAGATAAGTACCTACATAACAGGCACTAGATAATACTTTCTTCTTGCCTCTGTCCTGTTATGGTCTTTGCCTACCTATAGAATACAAAGTGATTTCCAGAAGTATAACAACTTCCATGTTAGGATACTTCAGCAATTTCTAAAATATTGTTTTTAATTCACAAATTCTATGCAGGCACTATCACCAGTGCTACAAGGTTTGAAATGTGAGACATCTGTAAGGGTGGAGTTCATATCAGGAGGCAATGCAATGCTGGCTCCACCTTTGGAACAGATGAAGTAGAAATGAGTTCACTTTCTCTTATATCTTGTTAAGCAAATCATGTTAGCAATTTACCACAGTCAGCACGTATAGCAAAACCATAAGCCACATCTATATATCTTCAAAACATTACAAGTGTAACCTTAACACCATCCACTGTCCTACTATATCAGCTGCAGGCAGCAACGCAAGCTCTACCTCTGTTTGAAGCTGGCAGGACATGAGATGTCTTCAGCCTTGAAGTAGCCTGGCTGCATCAGCAGGGAGACTGTGCCATCTATAAGCAGCATGGAGTAAACCAGTAAATGGCTCACTTAATGCAAATGTAGGCACAGGACAGTTTGCACGAGCAATCAGGGGTATTCATACTCTACTGGCACAGGACTCTAATCCAATCATCATTACTCTTTAATTATTTCCTAAAAGTCATTCAGCAAGATGAAGAGAAGTCAGGAGTAGGATCCAATCCAGAGGACCCGACTGATGTTTTTTGAGCCATTTCTTCAGGAATCATTGACCTACCCATGGTAGTGAACTTACCTTTTTATGCCAGGATCCCTCCTCTTGGGAAGGGAGGAGGAAAGGAGTATATCCTAAGTTTAAACTGAGCTATTTTTCCACATTATTGAAAAGTGTTTCCACCTATTCAAGCTCAGTAAAGCAACGTAAGATACAGAGATTTTGTGTTGGGCAGCTAAGGGTTCTTATGAAAAAATAAAAAAAAGTTCTGAGTACAGCTTAAACTTCTTTGGTTTCTGAGAGTAAATAACATACATCTATAAACTAACTAAATATTTTCAGAAAAAAAACCCCAAACCTATAGATTTCAGTGAAAAACTCCAGAAATTAAAAACCATTATAAAAAAGTTGAAGACAACATTTCTTAGTACTTATAAGAGAGTCTAATCAATCAAGAGGACATGGCATATCTTTCCTCTAAGAACATCTGGAATAGAAGGTGATCTGCTAATCAATTCCCATTTCTGACGGGAACATCTCCTTTTCATTAATGCTGCCACAAATATGGACTTGAGTAAATATCTCAAAGTCAAGGGAGGGTTTCTCTGAGACATAGGGTCATGCCCTAAAATCGTAACAATTAAATATTATAAAATAAACATTTTCTTAGGACAATGCTAATATAACAGCCATTTTTAGAAGTATTTTATGTGACAATGCTAAGTTCTTTGAAATTATTCCTACAAAATATTATTTCCTTGTAGATAAACTATCACATTTTTTTCATGTTGATGACTCAATTCAGTATTGATGTTCAGCAAAGGTCAAAGGGAATTTGTTGATCATTTACCTCAGACAACATATAATTAAATGATAAAGGTTGTACTGTGTAACTGTGAAATTACAGAGACTGCAATTCTGAATTATATTAAAAAGGACAAAGCCCCAAATATTTAAAGTATCAAACACGTGTTGTTTACCACTCTGAATCTCTGCCCAACAGGCTATAACATTTGGCAAAGACATACCTCCAAAATTTTGTAGTGAACTGTGCCGACAAAAGAAAAGCACGTGCTTCCTTTTTCAGAAAAATGCATCATTAGTACTTTGCTATATCTTTTAATATACACTGAAAAGTAAGGCAGTATTCAAAATAAGTCTCTTCCTCTCTAACCAGACTGTTAGTCTTTACTGTTATCTCCTGGCATCCTGTTTTTGTGCACATTCCAAATGTCACCTATTATTGATAATATTCTCTGAACAGCTGCATTGATGTGCAAGCTGCAAAAAGTAATCTGCCTCAAAGTACTGGGGCCATTTACTGTATTTAAATGTCAAAAAAAATTTCTATAATTCTTAATTAGCTTCACATTTTGTTCCATATTGTTTCTGCAACAAAACAAGTTTCAGACTGCTTGATACCAAAACTTCCTCTACACCTATTTTCACAAATTAGGTCATAATCCATTCAAGTTACTATCAGCATTATATGTCAGAACCTCAGCCATGAGTGCAGCTCTTTGCAACACTTAGCACGTTGAATTAGCATCCCTAAACCAGCACCTTGCCTTTCTTTGGTACCTTATCCACCAATGATGGCCCATATATGCAGCTGCTCATGGTGGCCATGAAAAGGAGTCTAGATTTTCCCCTGAGGCTACTGGGTTTTTTCCCCCTTGCTTCAGATATCCAAGTGAAAGCCATTTGGAAAGCATGGCAAGGCCTAACAACAGAGAACAGAACATGCATGTCAGTGGACATTGTAGGATTTACGGAGTGTTCACCTCCTGACAACAGCCAGTATCTTCAAAGTAGGACTAAGGAATTATTCCTTCTACACCAGGTAGCAATGAAAAGACCTTGCTTTCAAGGCCTGACTTTGAAAGCTGTGTTAGTAAAGCATTTAAAACCTTCTCTAAATAAGTTTGAAAGGAACTGCATGATTTTACATCTGTCCTTGAATAGCATCACAATTTAAAATATTTAGCACACAAAGCACACTTCGGTAAACAATACTGACAGTAAAACAATGCTATGCTCTCACCTTCTGCGCTAGAGACTGCTCTGTCTTCTAAGCACAGGAGCGTGGTTTGCAGATGGAAACTTTTTGTAAGTCTGTTTTTCCTTACTTCAATCATTGCAAAAAAATCAGTATCAACTGTTGATATGTTATCACTCAAAACTATATTTAACTCAATAGTTTGATAAATGGTATTTACAAAATCTGTTTGGCTGTTTCTGTAGCTTAAGTGCAGTCTATGTACACTGGTAAGGTATTTTTAGGACTGGAAACATGCTTTATGAGAAACAGAGACTTGCCATTTTCTAGATTTACGATCTTTGTTATTTTGCCGGATAGAATATAGGCATAATAATGATAACAGCAATTACTTTGACATTGATTCAACTAAACCTTCACAGGACCTTTATGCTAAAAATAGACCCAAAAAAATCTGTGGAGTAAGAAAGAGATAGCTCTTCACTTCTCCGATCGCAACATCAAAGACACTAAAATATTCACAGGACTACGAATGTGCATACGGAAGGTTTATGTTCCTGCTTGAGATTATCATGATGCAAAATATTTTGCTGAATGTGGTAACTGATGCATAAAATTACATCAGAATTGATGCCTGGTTGCACTTTCTCCGGATTCCTTCTGGATTCAGAACTAAGATAGAAAAACACTACATGCTGATGGATTGGAAAAATTGAAGAAAGTTTATGCATGAAGAAAGTCACGAATGCTTTAAAAACCTCATCTGGTTGGGACTAAAACGTTGCACATCCCAGAAGAAAAAGAGGAAGGCAAATCTCTCCTAAGAAAGACCAGGAAAACCAGAAGAGAACCAGGAAAACCCAAAGAGACTCAGCCAGAGAGTCTACCCTCTGAGGACAGCATCAGTATGTGCAAAGTCAGTCGTGAGTTGAACGCATCCCCTGCCCGCAGGCAGCAGTTAGCGGTGCTGGCTAACCACAGACTACACACTGGCACCGTAAATGATGACAAAGCTATGTATAAACCAAAACAAAACTGTAAGACCAAAAGGAGGGGAGGGGAAGTAATTAATTTGTCTGTCTGGTGATTTAAGATGACCACGCACCAGTCCATCATTCCTGTGTAGAGCCTTGAATTAACACACACTGAAATTTTCATGCAGCTGCGTGAAATTTATGGCTCAGCCAAGATTTCAACTCTGGGAGCTGGCAAATGCAGCTATAACCCTGGAGAACGTTGTAGCATTCCCCCAACCATCAAAGGCTTCGCAATCCTAAAGGGGGCTGCTATCTGAATATAGGACCAGGAAATGCAGCAAAGCAAAATAAATTATAAAAACACATTATTTATCCCTACAGTACATTAAGAAAACCCACGCGCACACACAGAAGCAAAAGATATGAATGATATCTCCTCTGCAAAGGCAGGGAGAGGTAAATTACGTAGAACAGCCCAGTACCGTTTACTGCTCCTATAAGAGGAAAAGGCTTCCACAGAAAGCAAAAGGCCAAGAGTGTCACCTATGTGCTCATTAGGTGCAGATTCTGGACTGACATGAAAACAGCAAAACAAGCTAATAAGAATCAAGAAAAAAAAAACAAAACCAAAACAAAACAGTGCAAGAGATCCATATTTTCTTCAATATGAATCCAAATAGCTGCTGTAAAGTCGGATAGCTTAACTGAAATTGCTTAGCTGAATTACACTGGTTTAATGCTAAACAAGTGTCAGACAACAGGTCTTATTGGGGTTTGTGTTTTTAAATATTGTATAAAATCCAAGTTGCAAACAAGTCACACACAAAAAGCTGTAATCACACAGATAAGTTACTTTAAATACATAAATGCTTGTTGATCTTCTCTCTCTCTGCTCTCTAGTCCTTCAATCCACAGTATTAAAACCTCATATGGCTAACACGGTGCTTCTGGGCAGGTCTCAGCCTTGCCAGCGTTCAGCAGTTCAGCATCTCACCTTTACCTCACAGATTCACAAAATGAGAGCTGTCGTGTCGCGTCTCGCTGAGATTGTGGAAGATCTAAGCTTGCCTTCTTTCTTCATGAGTGCAGATCCAATACCCACATAGCCATTTTTTCAAAGGAGTGCTCTAGTCCCGGAATTTTTGGTATTTTAAGGTCATGGAAGGAAAAGTATAGACATTTTAGTCCCCTCTATAAAAGTTTTTCTGCTCTGCACAAAATACATAAACATTCAGGACACTTTTTTCCTAAGAGAGTACCCACAAAAATCTGTGCCGGACTAATTTTTCTTTTTTTTTTTTTAAATTTTTTTAATTCAACTGTACTTTAAATACCTATTAGATTTTTCCTTTTTATTTTAGTTAAGTGTTAGTAGGTTTGGACAAGAAAGCAAATTTGACAGTCAGCAGATTTCACATTAGTACTTGTCTTGGAAAAGAAAGGATGTAAAAATGTAATTTACCCAATCCGATGATATCAAATAGAATATTGGTCTGTCAGTCATAGGCAGGCAATCTAAGTAATGCATCTGCCCAGCAAATTTAATAACTTTCATGCTCATATACTTTCCAGAACTATCTTAGAGATCTGGCTCTAGGTCATAGAAGGTGTACTTCTCATGAATGCTTCTTAAAGCTACAGCTGACTACGCATGCTATTTAAGAGTGGTATGTTTTTATCTGCAAAATATATTTCTGAATGCAGTTGGATTTTCAGAGGAGCAATCTTTTAATGAACTTCTGGGTCAACAGCTGCGTGTCTTGGAATCCATAATTATTTCTCAAAATCCAAATCCCACATCGATGGTAAAGCTGTGCCATTCCAAATTCCCACAAGTTCAGGATTTAAATTCATAGATTCACAGACTCATATTTCTGGCAAATATGAGTAACTATGCTTTGAAATACTAATAGCCAAGACATGACATAATCATGGTGTAGAGATTAAATCTGCCACGCCAGCCAATGTGGTCCTATTCCCAGTTATTATATTTAACACAACTGATAATATCTCATTTTACTTTGTTTAAGAAGAATTGGTCCTACTGATTGTTCTTTGGAACAATTGATTAACCAGAGCAATAAGGTATTTGGCAAGTAAGGAAAGGGGAAAAATAAAGCACAGAACAATCAGCATCTTGATTAGGGGCTTGTGAAGAAGAATAGCCAACCGAGCTATCATCACCCACGCTGCAGCAAAGGCATCCATCTCAGAGGTGATGCTGATACCACGGCTTAACCAGGTAAGAGAATCAGCAACACTTGTGTACTTAGAGGGATCCTGATGCAAAGCTCAACAGATGAAACCGAATCGGTCTAACTGTCCAAATACTCCACAAACTTCTGTTGAGACTTTAAGATGGCTGAATCACCTCTGCTGAGGCCTGAAAGTAGAAGAGTTATACAGCTGCAGATTTGATTAGTGGTTTATTAAAATGAGCAGGTACAAATACTGGGTTTACACTGATATTTGTAAAATAAGAAGCCCCGTTCCTGAGATTATTTAAAAAACCCCCCAAAACTACAACAAAACAAACAAAAACCAACAAAAAAAGACAGCAGAAGCTAAACATTTACTTTAGGAATCACAAAACACATGCACTCATGTGCTTAAAAACGTTTCCTTAGATTTCTACAAAACAAAAACTCTGCAGCCCCTATAAAAGACACACATTTCTCACTCTAAGCACCTACCAAACAGCAATAGTCTCTTTCTTTTAAGCAAATGGTCTTGAATTGTCTCCATAAATACATAGTTCTGCTTATAAGCTTGCAAAGACTAACAGTACCTCACATTACAGTGTTGAGTGTCCTGTCTGGCTCTTCCACTCACCTCTACAAGTAAGAGAGTTACAGCACGAAAAACATAGAATACTATTTTAAACTCAACCTTAATTGAATGGAAGAAAGTAATATCACTTGGGCTGTATGAAAAGTATATGTAATCAAACTTTAAAAGAAATCTGAATTAGATCTAGAAATATACACTCTAAAGCATCACTAACAATAGAAGAAAAACCCCACAGGTTGGGGCAAAGTTACGTTTTAATTTCCTTCCTTTTAACACTTGCAGGACTACTAGTTATATTAGAAAGACCAGAAAGACTAAAGGAAAATCAAACGATTTAATGATTAAAAGTAATTAACTTCAAATTACTGATGTCTACATCATTCATTGAGCTTAAACCACCATAACAACTGGGTATTATTTTACAACGATTTTAAAGAACGCGCAGCAACCATGCAATCTGTAGTACACAAAGTGCTACCCAACTGATTGGTTTCTATGCTGTACTCGCTCTGTGCAGAGGATGTAAGTTGTAGCAAGCAATGCAGTGCAAATAAGATTACTATGAACTGCACATACACACTTGCCTGTTTCAAATGTAAATAAGTTGGGGCTTTTCCCAAATGGTAAAAACAAGAGTTGGCAACAGTCACCGGGAATCTGCATCAATTAAGAGAAAAATATTTACAATGTGTTTTCCACGTAAGCAAGCGTTTTGGTGAAATGCAATGGCATAATACTGCTTTTAATTTAGCTATGCATATTTTAGCACTCAAACTAGAACTGCTTTTGCTTGTTGCAACAATAGAAAATTCAAGAAATTTTATTTTTTATCCTTTGCAGCCACAGAAAAACAGTCACCTTCTGATCCAGAAAAGGATGCAATTAACTATAACCATACAAGCCAATTCAGTGAGCCAATTCTTGTGTGTTGTTGAAATGATGGTTAAAGGAGCAGCATGAAGCTTAAAAAAAAAATCAGATTCTGTAGAGTATACCAAGGAGGCATACTATACAGGTAGGCGGTCTTTGCAGTAGTTCATGAAGAGTATTGAATCGCTGCATCCTTATATCTGTCTCAGCGGTTCTGGGTTTGACTGGTTCTTTGCTATGTCATATTTACATTTTTGCTAAAAATAACGTGCCCTTCACAATGAATTTCCATGCCACATTTTATCTTCATGTAAAATTAAAATAAGATGTCAGCATTGTAAAAAAGAACAAAAAAATGGATTTCATAAAAAGAATTAATTGCTGCTCCATCAGGCATCTTAGTGAATCCCCATCCTGATTCAACAAGACAGACGTCACTATTGGAAGGAAGCATTGGTAAATAACAGGTTACATCTTTCACTCAAAACTAATCAGCATCCATTGAACAGCTACAGGATACGAATTTCACGCCTGGGTGCTAATACTTCCTTGATCTAGTTAGGTCCATTTTTTGGCAATTGAAGGAGGAGATCCTAATTCTCAGGTTTCAGATCTTCACTTCTTTTCTCCTAAGACTTAGAGTTCATCAGCATAAAATCTGCAGTTTAAATGCTAAGTGCCTAGCATCGGCCAAACCAAATACACTAAAGCTCATGGTTGTAACACTCAAATGCACAGCAAGAAAAGATTTTTTAAAAGCACCAATTATACTATTGGGAATTCAGGGAGGGAAAAAAGAAAAAGTCCATTAAATTTAATCTGCCTACAGACTCTATGCAGCAGAAAAAATGAGAAATTTACAGCATAGCAAGCATTTGATTTAATACAGACAATACTTGGAAATTACCTCAGACACTTAATGGGGTTCATCTGGCCTCTGTGACTACTGAAGCGATGCAGCAGAGTACAAGCAGGGGCTGACCGACCATCCATCTATTCCTACCCGTTCATTCAGGCCAAGCCGAAGCCACAGCTAGCCATCAGACACGGCATCATCACATCCCCTGGGAATTTTGTTTTACACAACTCTTTTACTATCTGTAATATCCAACAGTTTTTGCTGTCCATGTACATCAATTTAAATGGAAAGCAGTTTCTTATCCGAAATTGACAAATTGGAAATTAAGAAAAGATAATCCTACCATCTGCATTCACCCCAACAGGAAAACATCCCTGTTTTTATCACAATTTTTCCTACCATCTTGCTTGTTACAAAATACAACCTTTAAAACACAAGTAAACGGCCAAAAAGAACACATATTCACATATCCAAACAGAAGGAAGTTGTTAATGGCTATTCTATTTCTTAAGAAGATGCTTCATTTTTTGGCTTTTTATTGTATCGGGGGATTCTTCTACATCGGAAAAACCCCCCAAATCCCTTTTCATGCCTCCCAGTGGCACAGCACCCAACGCCATACAGCTGAAGCGTACCATGCCCACCATTGCACAGCACATCCCACAGTCTCCCACGGAAACGTTATTTTACTGTGCAAGTAGAACTCTGTCCCAGTAACCTGTTTCTCAATATGGGCCCTGGCATAAAATCCTTCATGTTTAAAGGTACTTGTTCTTGCAGAATACCAGCCATCCATTATCAAAATTAAGGATGGCAGGTGGATACCATTTTAATAAAGACTAAAGGGATGCATTTCCATAGATTAGTACTTCAGTCAATCACCGAGTCTAATTTTGAAAACGTGGATTTTCTAGCTCAGCGCTATCCTCAAGTACTTTAAATTTAAGATCAAATTACCTCCTTCAGTAAATGAGCAAACTCCACTGAAATCAATGGAAAAATAATCTTACATAAGGACCAAAAAATCTGTCACAAACAGAATAATTTAAGAGTGACATGGAAAGATTTGAAGTTCTGATACAAGAAATAAGATCAGCAAATCAATACTAGAAAGAGAGAAGTTTCCTGGGCACATGCAGAGAAACTGAGCCATTACAGTTTTCAGTGAACCAACTGCTGGCATTTTGGTACCTTTACGCTATTTTTTTAATAGCACATTATGTTCTTGTACGCACATCTCCTGGTTTTAGCTGGGATAGAGTTAATTTTCTTCACAATAGCTAACATGAGGCTATGTTTTGGATTTGTGCTGCAAACAGTGTTGATAACACAGGGATGTTTTCGTTATTGCTGAGCAGTGCTTACACAGAGTCAAGGCCTTTTCTGCTCCTCACCCCACCCCACCAGCAAGCAGGCTGGGGGTGCACAAGAAGCTGGGAGGGGACACAGCCGGGACAGCTGACCCCAACTGACCAAAGGGATATCCCATACCATATGACGTCATGCTCAGCATATAAAACCGGGGGAAGAAGAAGGAAGGGGGACATTCAGAGTGATGGCGTTTGTCTTCCCAAGTAACCGTTACGCGTGATGGAGCCCTGCTGTCCTGGGGATGGCTGAACGTCTGCCTGCCGATGGGAAGCAGTGAGTGAATTCCTTGTTTTGCTTTGCTTGTGTGCGCAGCTTTTGCTTTACCTATTAAACTGTCTTTATCTCAACCCACGAGTTTTCTCACTTTTACTCCTGATTCTCTCCCCCAGCCCACTGGGGAGAAGTGAGCGAGCGGCTGTGTGGGGCTTACTTGCCAGCTAGGGTTAAACTGTGATACTTCCTAAGACCACTGAATTTTTTTGCAGGGACAAAAATGTCTGCATTTGAAAATATTCTAGGGTTTCAGGCTGAAATAGATGCCATGTGGATGATAATCAATTCTTTTTGCTGTCAAGAAAAAACAGTTTAATTTGATTCTACTTCTTTTAGAACAACACGGTGGGGTCACATTACAGCTGAACGGCTTGTACAGACACCTTAGCTCAGGTAGGAACATGACCAACAACTTAGGAATTTTTCTAGAACAATTCTAACAAGAATTTCAATTAAATATTTTATTATTGTTATCTTTTTAGCCTCTTTGAATATCCATACATAATTGGAATTATCATTCCAAATATTGTATTTAGTTTGATCAAATTAAGACGAGAGGATAATGAGTCTCAGAAGAGGAGTGTAATCTTTATATAGTCACAGGCTATCAACCCTCAGTTGAAAAATACTTCACCAGATAAAGTTGACATTTTCCAGCTACACTTCATTTTGATTAAGATTAAAAACTAGAAAACAACAGCAGTCCAGTTTAATTTATACCTCTAAATAGCAAAAAATATTTTTAAAAATCACTTTCTGCTACCACTGAACTTAGCAAATAAACATCTGTATTCAACAGTATGATCCTAAAGAAAATGCAAACACTCCAAGCCTTCTCCCTTGAAATCAATGGAAGTTTTGTATGGTGTACCATAATATGATCAATTTGGGGTTCGCCAGTCTTTTTTGTCTAAATTCTTATTGACTTTCATGGAAATCTAGTTATAACAACAAAAGCCATGTCCCTGCCAACTAATCTAGTAGTCTGAGCTTCATAGCCTCTGGAGAGCTCTCAGCCCAGGACAGGAGCATTCCAGGTGCAACATAACTTTATCAAGCAACTTTTTAAATTAATAAGCCAAGTGCATTTTCATGTCACATATACCTTTATAAATCCTTACGCTATTAAGTACTGTGTGGTGTTTTCAAAGGCAAAGAATACTCTGATACTGAATTTAGATGACTCGGAGCTCCTCAAGGGTGATACCTCTTTTTTTGATCCTAAGTGACAAACATCAATAATTGATAGCATTATTTGTAATGATGAAATCAACAGCTCGCCTTGTCTTTGTTTATGAGCCATGGAAATTTGATTATTAAATGCTCTTTTATTATTTCATCTAAGGATAAAAATCAATAGTGTCTACTCAAGATTTTGAAGTATCGATTTATATTCTTTTTTTTTAACCACATATACCATTGTTACTTCCTTTTAAGTGTCCTTCCACTAGGTAATTTTAACATCTCGGTACTAAAAGCAAACTTTTCTACTTGTCTGCATAACATGAATAAATTAAATCAGTACTCTCCTTTTCCTGTTTGGCAAAATCTACAGTAGCTTCAGGGAAAGTCTTACATTAATTATAAAATTTCATCTATGCTTGAAGTTCTCTGGAGCTTGGCTCTGAGCCACCTTGCCCTTGAGATCTGTAATGCTGATTTAGATAACACTAAGATTCACAAACTCTCTTTACAAGTTCAAAGATCAAAGATTTTAATTAGGTTTCATGCTGCCCCTGTTGCCTGGTGAAGCTGCAACAGATGTCACGGAGAGTTGTGTGTGCAAAGGACAGAATACAGCTCTTTTAAACTTTACTTTTCAAGACAATCTCTTATACTTCATGTTTTGCTGCCTTTTTTGAAGTAAGATGTACTGAAGGAACCACTAGGACTTTCTATTCTTAACCCTTTTTCAAACATACTGGTCACACTTGCATAAAAATAAAACGAAACGGATCATCAGGGAACTCTAGCACCTGCCTTATCCCAAAAGCCTATACAATCTGATCTTTGAAATGTTATAGAAGTTTACCTTACACACTACCGCATTACGTAGCATCGGTATCCAGGAGCACTAATTAACAGTAGCAATTTCCTATGAAAGGAAATGAAGGCACGTATTGGAAATTACTCTTTCTTTTCTCCATGGATGATATTTTGCTACAAATGACAATCAAAAAAGACTAAGGTTCAGGGATAAAAAGCCTGTTACACAGATTTGAGACTAGATGAGTAAGAAAAATAAAGAATTCAGACCCATTCTGGAACTTCGGACTTAATGAAGGAGGATGCCAGAAATAAGAATGTAATAAACTGTCCCGGGCAGCATGGGAAAACTGAGTAAAGACATCAGAATAACTTCAGCAAGATTACAAAAGAACACTGCTATGATTTTCAACATTGCGGTTAATTGAAAAGATGACAGAATATTGGGCAAAATCCAAGCAGACAGTTTTATAAACATTGTGGCTAAGTATAGGTTGAAAAGAGAGCCCTAATAGGTATACATTTCATTTTTATTGTTCTCATTCATTAAGGATACATTTTACCTAAACATTCTTATTTTAACATCTCCTTCACTTTCTAGTAGTTCATGACTATAAATCTGATTCTTTAAACCCTGGCTCTAGATTTAAAGAATGAGTGAAGAATCCAAAAGTATGGTGGCCTCTATGAGAGGGGGGTCCAGACATAGCAGATCCATCATATTCCTTTAACTGATGCTCTGATTCTGATTTTCACTCAACAGCAATGGAGAAAACGTGCCCTACACTCCTGGGTCTACAAGATCAGGAAAACAAAACTTTCAAATACAAAAGCTTATTCTAACATTCACTGCAGTTGTTACTGTGTCACTATAAATATACCTCGCTGACAGTCTTGATGCAGTAGGATTTGTTTTCCGTATGATCTCATTTACTGTCCCCTAAGAGCCCTTTTCAACAGATTAAACTGCGTTTCCACCTTTTCCTTATCATTTTCAGTGAAAAAACCTCATAGAACAATTTTAAGCAAATTATTTTTTGAAATAGGACTTTTTTTACTTCAAAACAAGGTGTAATCAACCAAGAAACAACACTGAATTCAAAGCCCTTTAGCGGAATGATATCTGAAGCTGCTCCTGTACTCTTCCTGCTCATTCATCGTTCCCTGGGTAGTGCCCCTGCCTCTGACACTTGTGGATGTTTTCTTCTGAATTGTAGAACCAATGCAGTACCCAAAGAGGGAACAGGACTTTACCCAATTTTCTTCTCAGGAGAACAGGCTTTTATACTTAGAAAAAAAAGTTAGTTTTATCTGCAGAGTACGGAGAGTGAAGAACTACAATGTCCTCCTTTATAGAATAGTATCACCTTACAGTCTCAAAGCCTTAAAATTTCATTTCTGCTTCACTAAGGGAGGCTTCTTTTTTCTTTTCCCCGCCATAATTCAATGCAATTCCATTGAATTCACCCTGCAGGGCATGAAATTCCCAATGGATCAGGTGAGACTTTAAACTGCTGTGACTATACCTTTTATTAGTGCAGCTAAGCACAGAGACATTGGAGAAAATTCTGTTTTAGGATGATTTACTCGACACTAAAGCTATAACCACAATTTATACACGAATAGAGCAAAAGTATTGTTTACAAGGTAGTTATTTAAAACTGTGCTTCTTAGCAAAAAGAACACATATTACTGAGAGCTACAGTCAAATTCATTTTCCACTCCTGGTTTACTTTGTATTGCCTGTACTACTATACATCTTTTATGTAATTCATGTTTTTCAAAGTTCTGCCACAGCCTAAACAGCAAAGAAATATATTGCCCGATATAAACCACTGGATCAACTTTATAAATAGATGGGATTGTTGTAAATCTGTAGAGATATTAACACACCTTAATGTAGGTATACACAGAGATATTGTAATGCGCTTTGCCCAAAGATAGTATGACATGCTAGACAGTCATTTCTTATCTATCAAAAGGAATTAAATGGTTTAAATAAGAGCAAACTTTTTTTTTTATACACACTTCTAAGTCGAATGTGAGGCAACTATAGCGTCCATGTCACAAAGTTGAATAACATTTCACTACCTTTCAGTAGAGAATATACACCATTTATTAACTTTTAGGGAAAATTCCCGACTCATTTATCTCAAGGAAATCGCATGTAAGTGTACATCAGCTAGGACACTTACCTTTAACTGAAGATGGCTTTTATAGGTGTTCCAGTAGGAAATGAATAACAAACTAACAAAATGTACAACACACATCAATGCAGAAAAGACATTCGTTTAAGAAATTAATTCATCACATATATGCATATTCAGAGTTGCACCCAAAATGATCGGTTCTGAATGCCAAATAGCAATTGTTAAGACCCGTGATTTTTCTGATATAAACCAGGGTTAACACAGCATCCTGCTTTAGCTTCATTTTCAGCACAGTTTTGGCATCATTTTCCACAACTGATATATGACTGACATGGTAGAAGTGAGCTGCTCCCTCGTACAGGCCACCTCCAAAAGTGAAAATTTTCAAAGTATTTCATACACATTCTGTTTTAGTCTACATTTTTGCCACGCTTCTTAGATCCACCGGTGCTTCTGAATTTCCAAACCTTTCGGTTTCTTTGAGAAACTTCTCAAAACAAGAGCTTATCTGTTTACATGTCAATCCTGTATTAGACTACATTAACACAATCCACACGATATTACAGCTGGAAGTCTGACAGATTTTTTCTGGTATTGCAGGAAGCACTTAGAGACCTCTAAAAAAGACAGGCATTTTAGACACATAATCCCTATGCGTTGTATCTGGCGTTTTTTTTCCTCCACACCAGAGGCTATTTTTGTTGTTAACAGTTTTTTTCCAAAGCCTTGAATAGCCTGAAAATTGCCTTTCTGTACGATGTCCTCTCCTCATACGCTACATCACAGCTGCTGCATTCAGTTGGAAGGCTGTTGTTGTCTATTCCTATCTCTGAATTGCAAAGTTGAATGGCAGTAGGGCATGTGCTGAAAGAACAGAACTAAATAGGGAATTATTTTTACAGTTGCGGAAGAGCCTAAGATTGCAAAATCCACAATTTGCCAAAACAAACTGAGGGTGAATGTGATATTTGAAAGGACAAAAGTAGCTATGAAAGGAATTCCATTTTCATTATCTGTCTCTATATATCTGTATGCAGATAGCACTTTTTAAAAATATATATAAAATGCTGCCAATTATTTAAATATATAGCATATCCAATCTTACAAACAAGATTTTTAAAAGCATACTGTATATTCAGTGATTGGAAGCAGGACCTAGATAACATAATGTTTCCTCAAAATCATACCATTTAAATTCAGTTGAATCTTTGTCAAAATATGAAGTCCTTAATGAAACCCTCAAAAACAATTACTGAAATTGCAGAAAAACTTGTATTAGTAGACTTACTTTTAGGGAACTGGCAAACATAGTATAGAAGTGTAATAGAAAGTCATTAGGTAGGTATAGCTATTGGTTCCTTTTCCACACAGTAGCTGATGCACAGAAGGACTAAGCAATGCTCTCAAACCAAATTTCTCTCAAGGCAAGTTTTATTTGACTGAGCCAAGAAGAGAATGCTGGAGCTTCTGATTTCCAGGGCATGCTAGGACCATATTGTTTCTTTAACCGCAAGTACTATTCTGTGCTTCCTCCTAAAGTAAGTGCAAAATAAACAGTGCCCACAATCTTTTCCTACAGCTCTTGCAACATCTTGCAAGTTGACAACATAAAAAAATGGAAATATCTCAGGTAATTTGATTAAATTAAAAACAAACAAAAAGGACATCACTTGTGCAGACATTTCCAGTATTTATCTATGTGAACGTGTTTTGATATAGTAGTAATAAAATAATTGCAGATACATCACCTTTTTCCTGCTTTTTTTTTTTAGCCACATATCATTGCTGCTCTGAAATATTTAGGTGCGCAAAACCGTTGTATCTTGGGGAGGGGGGCATTTGGGTGGGTGCGGGGGGTAGGGAGGAAACAGGCATTTATCACTTCTCATGCAATTTTGAAAACTTAGAAGACCAAATCTTTATTGCATTTTTTCTAGACCTCATTTCCTCTTTGCTGCATATGATATGAAGTCTCCTCCCTTTAGTTATGTCTTTGTTATTATACTCCTCCTGAAAGATATAATCCTTTTATTCCCACATCAAGTTTGAAACATTTGTAGAAAGTACTGGAAAGTTCCGTAGTTCCATTTAGAGCATCTAGACATTAATTCACTAATTCCCTAGAGAAGAATGTGGCTTTTTTCTTCTGCTCCGTAAAACTTCCCCCCACACACCTTTTTAATTTTATGACTTAAAAGAGATGAGTAATACAAATCAGACAGATCTTCTTGAATAATTCCAGGAACATTTGAGTGATAGTTAACTCCTATGTAATTCGGACATATGGAGGAGGAAGGGGAAGCAGGTGAGCTAGACTGGAACACGCATCAGGTGTGAATTTAGCGCCAGACATTTGCAATGTGACTGAAAGAAGCTACACAGAGTAAATGACTGCAGCCAGCCCTGCAGCTCCCAAGAAAAGACATTATTCTGGTTTGTTCTCAAGGGTTTCCTCGGGCTGAGTTCAAGAGGAACTAATGGCAGACTGTTCGCAACTGCTAACGAAGTGCAATAACAGGTACTACTGTGGCAGGACAGCAACACACACACATTCAATCTCATGAAAGAGTATTATGTATAAACAAGGCAAATAGTAACAAATTCTGAAAGGAACAGTCAAATGACCAAAAACCATACAAACTGCCCAGAAGCTGTTAAAAGAAAATGCTGTATTAGAAGCCTCTAAATCCTTGAATGACTCTATAAAGCTAAGAAGGCTACAGAGGAGCAACCTCAGAATTTAGAAAAACTTGCTCAAGGGAGGAGGAACAGGAAAGGACATTAAAAAAAAAAAAAATTCAATTTAAACATAACCAGTGAAGTAAGAGGGAATTTGACAGTGTAAGAAGTTGTGGAGGTATCTGATATCAAAAAAGGATTTAGAGAAATTAAGGGACAGCAGGTTCATAAAAATACGCTACAGGGAATAGACAGGGACACATCTTCTAACATCCCAAACCCAGTGATTACAGATGCTTTAGGAAGTGTGGCAGGCTCACATGCTCTGCCCTAATAGCGTTTGCTATTGCCATTGTCACAGACAAGATACTGAGATTGATGGACAATCGAGCGTTTCCTATGTTCTTGTAATTCAAAAGATAGGAGGAGTCACACTACTGTGCCACACCCAGAGTGCCACCCACCAGATCATGGTGACTCCTGCGGTTTGCCACTGGCCTGCATTTATTTCTCATGCACCTTCACTGATCTCAGGTACCCCAGAATTTCACCTGACTTCCCTTTTATTTTTTTCCTAAGAGGAAGAGAGAAACACAGATGTAAAATGTGTGTGAATTGGTACATTTGTGGGTATCCAAGTCAACGTACCTATGTTTTGAATTGAAGGAACGTTGATTCAATTGCCCTTCTTAATTCTTAATTGCCCATTCATTTTAGGTAGTGATGGACATGTTTAGTCACACTGACACACAATTGGAAACATAAAATTGTAGGTATGCAAATTAGATGTTTCTCTGAAAGGCCCCGTGATAGGCCTAAAACACTTGCAACATCGGTACATTCAATTTACCCAGTCAGTTCTTGCAACTTCAGACAGGAACGTATCAGGAAATAAAATGTTGCTGAATTACTCCATCTTTAAATTGAGAAACAAATACTTTTGGTGCCAAAAAGAAAGATTTCTTTCAAAGCAGATTTTCTAAAATGTGCTATAAATACACTAAATATTACAGAAAGTCTACTGACCTACCTAAGAAAATTATTAGCAGTCAGATGGTTTGAATGTTGACTAATGTAGTACTTATTTGTGTGCAATAAAAGACAGGATTTTTTATGGCTGGTCAACAGGATCGGACTGATATGATTTATTAGAATTAACAGGCTCAATTGCAAAGCATCCAATGATCACAGGTGGGAAAAGAAAGCCAGGCAGATGTGACTGTAGATGAAGACAACTGAGAACATGGCTTAAATAACGTGAGCAACTGAAATAGACAATATTTCCTTTGTGAGTTAAAAAGTAATGTGCACTTTTTTCAGATTGACCATATATAGAGACTCTCATAGACCAAAGACATCAGAGATCACTGTTTAAATAAGTGCTTAAAGGAGATCAAGTTTTCATACACATCAAACTCAAAATAGTTTAGAAGAGCAAAGTGTAAGAATTGAACAGAACAGATAAAGACAAGAAGCCTGCTTGAAAAGAGAACAAGAGAGTATCTGAATAAAATATTTTCAAGTGCAAAGTTCTTTGCAAAATGAAGCAACGGAAAGGGAAACTATATCCTGATTTAGACAAATTGTTTGGGGAGAAAAAGATAGGGAGGGAAAAAATATGATGCTGCTCAATTGTCTTAAGTTTTTATTCCAAGATCAAATTTCAAAATAAATTCAATTTAATACTAACAAAACTTAAATAAAACATGCTTTATGGGTTTTTTGGGATCAATTTGGGCTTAGTATTCATACACATAAAGCTTAAGAAAACATTTTAGGAATGTGGGTTTTTTAAATTTTATTAAGAATCTCAATTCTGAGATTGTATTTCCTTTCTCCTCCTCTTGCTGTTTATTTTTAAAGCAGGTAATAATACTGTGAATAAAGTTTCACTGTCCATCAATAATCTATAGAACTGAATTAAGTATTCCTTTCTGAAAAAGCACAACTCATAAGTACAGCAAAAGTGTACTATGGACCTATGCACCAGTAGCAAGGAGTCAACAGTTGTATTCAGTAAAATACTATTTCTAAATGCACACCGTCATTTTTGTTTGCTTTTGTGTTTAGAGTATCTTTCTGCTACAACACCACGTGTTTTACATATGAAGCCAAACCATAATCTCTTTCAGTGTAAACTCTGAATGGAGATGACAATTAAATGTTTCTCTTACCTCATTTTGGAGGTCACGGATCATTTTGCTCTTCCTTTCCATTTCAGTCTTCAGAAAGTTAATCTACAAGTTTAAAGAAATGTTGAGTGTGAGTTGCTGAAATGTACCTAAACATCAGTTTAACCATTAATTATTTTTTTACTCAACTCACAGCTTTGGAAATAAAAAACCCCACAAACTACCTTACATCTGTTTCTAGCAATGAGTTATCTTAGAAAACTTCTGCTTATATACCAAACTGGTATAGGCCACAGTTATTTGCTAAATCTACAAACATTTAACATGATATTTACTAGAAAACTTATAATCAACAGAAGAAAATCACTGTACGTAAATAGGCTTACTTTACTTTTGCACCAGTAGATAGCATTTATTTTTCGCAATTAAGTCCCATGTGATCTGCAGAGAACTAAGGATTTTTACAACAATATTAACTGATTTAATGATCTAAATTTTTTTTAACCCTTTAAGAACACAACAGCTATCATAGTAGGTTTCTAACACAGTTGTTTGATTTGAATGCTACAGTACTGCTACTCTACTAATGAGATAAACCCCTTGATTCCGATCAGACTCACCTGTGGAATAAAGTGTATTATATGTGAAAACGTTCAAATCTGGTCTTTAGTTCCTATTTAACTCAATGACTTGCCTTGGAAAGTAGATATTCCAATCTTAATTTACTCAAACACAGTTTAAAAGACTGTTTTTACAAATCGGTCTAAGTTTCTTTCAGGACTGAGCTTTCCTTCTGGTTTATGGAATGTAATGGGAGAAAGGAGGATGTAATTATAACAACTAGGATTAAGAGAACACGTTCCTTTCACTTTGAAGGAGGATGCTCTTGGATACCTTAATTAGCAAAATACTCATCCCTGTACAGCCAATGCTCCACGCCGCATTCTCTCCGCCATTGATACAAAAGCCTACCTACGTTCATGGAAACTACAGTTCATCTGACATTGCAGCAGACTTGTTAAGAAAAACAAAACCTCTGTAAGAAAACAGATTTAGATTATAGAGACATTGACCTAGACATTAATGGTTTGGATGTCATGCAGATAAAAAATGACAGTGAATCTGCATGATATGACAGCTGTTCTTAGAATCATGTCCACACTCAAGTAGACAGATGTCAGTAATTTAAAAACCATCACCAGACTTGACATCACCCTCATCTGAGGGGTGATCAAAAGAGAAGTCAGAGAACACTATCATCATTTAAGACAGAAAAGTAGGTAGAGGGTCCGTGAGACAAGTGCCAAATGACAGGCATAAATGTTACTTCTTCTGCAAGCTCTTCCAAAATTTTGTCTAAGTGGTTTGGTTGTGGAAATACTAACTACACATCCAGCTACCACTGAGGGTGATGTTTTAACAGAAGATGAATATATTCAGCACTTGTCTGGCAATCACGTCCACAAACAGTGAAATTTAGTCCATACTTACTGTATAATAAATATGAAGATTTTGCACAACAATAAATAAAGGTCACAATCAAAATATGAGACCAGGATTAACTGGGGAGGACAAAAAAAAGCCTATTCACATGGTGGGTTTTGGTTTTTCAGCTGTTCAAAAGATTTGCCAGCTACTATTAAATACTGATAAAAATAATATACTGACCTTCGTTAAAGAGTGTTCCCTTTCTCAAGAAAGTTTCCCTAACTCTCAAGAGAATATTAATATTCCTTCAAAGCACTTCACTTCTAAATCTGAATATATATGAAATAATTAAAGAGATATAATACCAAAATTATTGTCTGTGTGCTCTCTACACATAGCCTGTAAGTATTAGCTTGGATCTTCTAGTGGAGAGATATTTACGACACCGGAGTACTGTTAATTTAACCAGCAATCTATGTTAGTTAAACCAGTAATTTTTGTTAATTACTATTCATATATACATGCATCTGATATCACCGATATGGACATCTTAAATAGTGCAAACTTACTGTTTTAGCTTATCTGAATAATTAAAAAAAAAAAAATTAAGTCCCTTTCTTTTTTAAAAATAATACCAATATTAATTAAAAAGTCATTCATTTTTGCTTTCATATTATAACAGCATTTTTAAAGCGCTTCTACTAAATCTCTAACAGTTGAAGAGCCACTTAGTCACAAAGTATAGCTATAGAGAGCTACATAGGAGGGATTTATATGGCTCGGCTACTGGAACTAATATAGAGATAACCATTTAAGTGCATCTATGTCTATAATTTCATGCTTTAAGGCAGATCGGTCTGTATCAGACCATTCGCATGATGCTTTTAGTCAGTCCCAAGGACAAGGCATACCATTTTCCAGAAGAGATGTAAAAATTCTACTTTCAGTCACCAAATCCTGATAGCATAATAAACAAGAAGGGACATTTATACCCAGCTCTAAATTAAAAGGCACAGAAACTGAAAAATTGAAACTAAGAAATTTTCTACACCTCTTCCTCCTTTCTACCCACTCCTTGTTCTTGTTTGACATTCACCTCTTTCCAAATGTTGGCTGCCTTTAACTACTATCTAGCTGTAATTATGAAAATACATAATGAAAATATATTGTTCTGAGGCTGAACTTTGCAATATTAAGCAAGGACACTGCTTCTGTCTCCTAGAGACAGACATCCAAGGTACTCAGAGCTTTGTGTGTTTCAGAGCTCATTATGTTTACTAAAGGCAACAGCTTCCATCCAGTGGCCTTTACTCACAGCAGTCTGTGACCTTGAAATGTTCAAATTAAATTTTCCCCCACTGAAATACAGAATGCTTTTAGCAGATGGCAGTGATCTAATTCTATGAGTCAGACAATAGTTAGTTATTCACTACAGACGAAGAATGGAAGAATACCAATATAGCACCATTACCACACAGTCAAAGCTGAGCTGTACGCTTATTTGCTTACCTCCAGACTTCTTCTATCTTGCTCAGGACTAAGACATGCGCAATTAAGATGGGATTGGAATACACTGATTAACACCTAACTATTTTGGCAATATCTGGAAAACCTAATGTCCTCAATATTAATTTTCATGGTGTAGGAGTTGACTCCAAAAGCCAGAGAGAACTGGTTAAGGGCTATTACCTAAAACTGAGGAAATACTCTTACCTTTGGGAAAAAAGTGCTATACAAAGTGTTAAATACTTCTATATGCAAACCTAAATATATTTTTACCTACTAGGGTCTCTGAGATGAATGTAACTTTTAAGCTGTAAGTTATATTTTAATTAGTAAAACAGTGTTTTGTCAGAGACATTTAGAACTTTAGGACCTGTCCTAAGGGCTGTTACTAAATAAAATAAATATATTTGAAGTGAAATGGACATCTGATCGTTTTATTAAAAATATCGGAGGCATGAGTTTGAGATAGTTCTTAAGATTCTTGTTTGGTGGTGGATATCTCCGAATTAAATTTCCCATATTCTTTTATTACTAAGAAAAACCCTACTGATTTCAAAATAACCATATTGTTTATTGTTTATTTTTACAAGTCATGCATAATGTGTTATTTATTTTGCATTTTTCATTGTAAACACTGAGCAACTGGGAAAAAGGAGTTTACACAGACATATTTTCTCCTTTATTTTGACAGACTGCACTATAATTGTATTGTCAAACAATTCCATCACCATGGCTTTTTAAAAATTGTTAGCATAATATAAAATACCAACAGGAACAAAATGTAAAATGCAGACTAAGCTTAGTCTACTTAGCCAAACTATTTTTGAGTATTTCCATTTCCTTCTTTTTCTCCCTCATCCAGAGCTATCCAGCTCTTTTTATACACTTTAATTGCAGTTAATGGGAAACAACTTTGCAAACCTCAAGGTCGCTTCCTAAAAAAAATGACTATTTCTTAAGACACAAGAAGTTAGCATGAAGCACAGTCAAGTGAAGAGCCCTTCTCCAAAAAGCTCTAAGAGCTTGTTAACTTAACAAGCAGAGATACAGAATCACTACTTACCCTATTTATTCAAATTCACTGGAAAAAAAAACACTTTCAAGTTACAGGTGTCATTTGCCCTCTGCCTCTTTGTTAACAAAATTAGTCCATGTTTCCTAATCCTGTTTCCGGAAGAAGTGGTTCCACTTCACATTCAAACATATAGCTTGACATTATCAATAATTTTTTTCACTGCGTAACAACCTATTATAAATTGCTTAGGTATTTGGTATTAAATGCAGACCAAAAAGCTCTGTCAACCTTTATCGATTGTAAAGAGGACAACAGGTCCTCATGTTGGAATTATGGCTTACACATTTTATATACATGTTGAATACCTAAACCCAGTATGATGCTTCTGAACAACAAGCTTTCTCTATTTAAGAAATAATTTTTGATATATAAATAATCCATAGTTTAGTGTGAGATGGTCTGTAGAGAAGCTCTCTCCCAACCCAAGGCTTTCTGGAAGACTGTATTTGACCTTGAACTTTGCAACATAGGACTACTCTAAAATTTAAACCATCCTCATCATAACTAGTATTCCTCTGCACATTTTACCATCACAGATAGAGCAGATGAAACAAGAGGCATAAATTTATCCGAGGTCTGCCATATATTTTCTAGAAAGGACCTATTCCAAGACGGACTGCCGCTGTTCTTCATATGTTAGTGCTACAGACGCAGAAGACAAAAGACCCAGAAAGGGAGTTGCTCACTCCTGCCCAGGTCAGTCCTCAGTTTAACTAATACTGTGAAGGACAGGAATATCTTTATACCTCAATTTTGTTTCCTCAAGCCTGAGTTTCTGCTTCTACCCTCAGAAAGTTGTTACTACCTAGCAGCAGCTCCACTGGCTGCTCTCTGAGAGGCTGTACCCACCAACGCTTCAGCAGATCCTCAGAACGGCAACTTTTTAGCTGCCTACCATTCTTGGCTTCTCTAGTCTTAAAGGGCCAAAAAAATGGATACGCGTGCACAATAACGTTGATCACATTGTTTCTGATGAATCGCTTGTGCAACCGATAGTGAAGAGTCTTGCCATACATTGCACAAGATGTGGATGCAAAGTGTAATGTATTGCTGTGGCGTCTCCTTTGTTCTTTCAGTTTAGTCAGAGTCCTTGAATACTTTCCAGGTTATTTTTCATGTAATTTGACTTAATTCTTGTAAATTCTTACTTACGCTTTTGCATTTACCTAATAAAGAACACCTTCAGGCAGGTGTTCCCTGCTGAATATATTCAGCCAACTAACATACCATAAGCATTGTACTACGCCTCCTTGGCAAGGGCAGAAAAGAAATATGTATTTCCAACCCTCCTCCAGTGTTTTATTCATGTGGCTTGAGAAATTTAATTCTATTCTTATTTACTCTGATGAAAATCAAGATTTACTTCACTAAATCCTGTAAAATAAAATGTGCTTAAATTGGATTAGAAACAAGACTCACAATTCATTAAATTAGAATTAAACTCAAGCTCCCATCCTCTCGCTAGGCTTGTCTCAAAATACCTAGACCTTCTTTCATAGCGTTCATATTGCTTTCAGAAAAACATGAAACACGTGGAGAATCCAGGTGTAAAGTAACCCTGTGTGACAATAATAATATTTATTTCCATTTCTATTGCAGCTTTCATCTGAGGATCCTGAAGCACTTTTTGAATATTCATTCAGTCTCACTGTATCGGTGAGCTTCATTATGTACATTGTACACTGAGGCATAAAGAAATAAATGTCACAAACCAAGGACACAGTTCTGCTTTCCTTAAAATCAGTGGCAAATTTAATATTCTATTATGGGCAAGTTTTAGAATACAGGCTCAAGAATTCAGTTTCTCTAACCAGCTGACAACACTCCAAGCCAAGTTCTGTTAGAAAGTCAGAGGGGTTTTTCCTGGTTTCTGCACTAGGTAATATTTTTGCTTACAGTTAACAGTAGACTTTGCTTGACTTGTGTAGAACAAATCCTGTGCTCTTCCCCAGTGCTAGGGTGTGGACTGAATTTACACAAGGCACTGCTGCTCAAGTTAAAAAAAGCGATGTATCACAAAGAACAACAGAGCCAGTAATCCACTCACTACATCTGAGATTTAGTTAACCCACAGCTGAATTAGCCTTGAGTAACAAAATCTAATACAGCAATTAAATAACGAAATATGTTTTCTGCCTTTAATTTGTAGGACTAGAATTCATTGTGCTGATAAAGCTAGTAGGAATGTGTCCACGCACCTGGAAAAAGACAACTTTTGACCAGCATGTTTCTGAGTACTTAGCAGTGAAGACTAGGTTCTCGTTTTTTCTTATTTCAGGACAATATATCTTGCCTCAGTAAAAAAACATCTTAAACAGTGCAGATATTTTATAAATCCTTCTAGCAGATTGTTTTCAACTCTAGAGTTAGAATCACAGAACATTTGAGGTTTGAAGGGACCTCTGGAGATTATCTAGTCAACTTGTGCTCAGTGGTAGCAGTGTTATAGGACTACTACTAACCTACATAGGAAAAATTTCCTTTTTACATCTTAGAATTAAACAGAAAACATGATGCTACTTTTTTTTTTCTGCAACAGCAAAATGTGGCTATTTATGCACCGCAGTATTACAGTGCCACACAAAAATCCAACCAATTGTACAATTTATCCAGAAAGAGAACTTCATTAAAGCATGAAATCTCCATGGGACTTAATACCTTCCTATAGCGATAATTAGATCTACTATGGTCAAAATCAGACACTCTACTATGATTCTATGATTTTATTTTGTTGCTGAAAATCAGTAGTGATTCCAAAAAAGTCAATAGATGTATAACAGTGTACATTGGTACAGATGAGACATGAGGGTCCATAAAGATTAATTCATCAGAGAAAGGACTTAGGTCCAAGTCTCCAGGCCCACATCTCCAAAAGTGTATACACACACCTAAATCCCACAGGAATTAGTGAAGACGGGGATCTTAGCAGCACTTTTGAACATACAAACTTCTTTCAGTTCCTTTCTTCTGAAGTTTGTAGAGTAATAACACATACTTGAAATCCAAGTTTTTTACATGCAAAGTTATTGAGCTAATGACAAATTCTCAAGGCAGAAGGATTAAAAAAAAGACAGAAGAAACAAACAAAAATAATGAAAGAAGAACAGGGAATCACTCACAGTAGCCTGCTGCTTTTCTGCTTTCTCAGTTGCTTCATTAAGCTGCTTTTGAAAGGCCTCCTGGAGAGATTTCATTTCTTCCCTAGTTTGTTGAAAACACAGAACACAAACTTCATCACAAGTGTCCATTAAGAAATAATTCTTCAGATTCAAGAAAAGGCACCTTTAATTATTCAGAGTAACAGACAGATGTCCTGCGTCTATGAGTCTTGCTAATAAAATCATAATGACCCCATGAACTATAGTGCCAACAGAAGACAAAAATTAGCTATGATGGAAATTGGCCACCTTTTACATCTACTGAGTAGCCTGCTGTGCAAAACATCTGCCAGTGTATAATTTCTAGCAAAAAGGATTGGCATCAAAAAAGTGAGGAAAGTGGGCTACTGAAAACACACCAAAATGGAACCACATTATTACCAATAAGAACGAGTTTATACCTGCTTTAAAATAAATAAAAAAATAATGCTCTGATAAAATTCAACCTTCGCCTGGCTCTTTCTGGAGACAAGCAACAAAAAATTCAGTAGAAGATTCTGGCATACAACCGGATAAGAAAAAAAAAAAAAAAAGAGAGGATAATTGTTTGGATCAAGCTTTATTTGGATCAAAAAAACCCCCTTTGCATTACTGATGCAGTCAGAGAATTTCTTCAAATTGCAAGAATTGCAGCGGGCTGAGATCCTCTGCTGGCCATCTCTTTCTACCCACAGCATGGGACACACTTTGGAGCTGTGGCAAAGTAGAAGAGTGACATATTTCAGAACACCTGCAGAGCTTTTTCAGGGCTGTTGCTAGCATGAATAAACCTTCACAGAAGACCATAATAGAACTGGATTTACACACATAATAATTTAGCCCAGTGAAAACTAAACTGGAATGGAAACCATCTAGTTCATACAAGAACAGAACTTGTGAGCTGCTGGATCATCTTTCTTGTTAGCCGATTACTACTTTTAGCAATTTTGGGAACACTAGTACAGAACAGATTTACTTGAAATAGTGATTGAGAGCATGAAACCAATGCACCATCAGCACAATACAGCTCTCTTATCGTACAAACAGATGCGATCATTTCAAAGTGCTGATGGTGCACAGAAAGAACAAAACTTGAGGCATCATAGTAAGCGACGATGTTTTACTTGCAATTTGGGAAGTACTGAAGAACTCATACAAAAGGAATTAAAAAAATATCTAATTTGAAGTCAGCAGAACTACATCTACTTACGCAAGCTGAGATTCTAGCGCTCTAAACTTTACTGTACCATCCATCATTGCAGAGAATAATCAAAGTAGTGCTCACAGACCAAACGCAGCTCACGTTTATCCAAAAAAAGAAGATCATAAGATTAATATTGGGATATATTTTGAATTTTGGTTCAAATACAATAGATTTAAGCATAACAGTACGTTCACTGTTCTTCACTTACTCCACATGAAGTACAGCCTGAGGCTCTTGGTAAATAAACTGTGACCCTTCCTTAGTGAAATTCTATGGGGGAGATCCCCTGGCGCATTTTTAACACCTCCTTCTTACATTGAACTTCCACACCTCCCTGGAAGTGAAATCCAGTAAGCCTGTAAACAGCTGTCAAGGACCTGCAGTAGCTCCAAGGCATTTTCTTGGAGTATATTGTAAAAGCCTTTTCTTTTCTGAAGGAGGTGAGGGCTGCTCAGCAGCACACTGCATATTGCACCGATCCAGGGTCTCTCTCTGGGAACTGCTGCTGTGCAGTATACTCAGTAGCGGAATCCCTTAGAAGCAAAAGTCTACGTGTACTTTTGGGTGGACCTTGAGAGACTTTAAGGGGCTGATTTAAGGAGGAGATTAGGAAGAATACTTGTAGCATGTAGTAAAATTTTCCCTTAGCAGACTCAATTTTCCCATTTGCAACTAAGATCTATTTACCAAATAGTCCATTAATACTTTTAATAATTATTTCATTTCTCTCTATTTCATAAAAGCTGCACAACAATCAAACCACTACAAAAACACATTCATGTATGAAGGATGGTGTCCGTGACAAGGGCAGCTATGATGCTGAGACACATACCTTCAGTTGAACCCAAGCCATATAAGTGTTCAAATAGGACATTAGCTGAAGATTTGCTTTCATCTTTAATAGATTTATCTGGAATACCTGAAAGATCCTTATGTATCTGACCGTTCCCTATCAAAGTAAAAATGAGAATTTCTGTGGTATTGTATTATGGATCTTATTTGTTGTATATTAAAGAACTGAAGGTCATTTTATCACAAGCTTTCTCTACAGCAATGCAATTTCATATGTACTGCTGTTAAATAAAATATGAGCAGTAAGATGGCCGTGGATTTAAGTATTGCATTTCTAACAATGAAAGAAGTATGAACTTTATTAAGTTTTTAAATATTTTTTTTCTAAGGAAAAATATGAAATATAGATGCATTCATTATATAATATTGTTTCAGCAAAAGCGATCCCTACATTAGTTATGTTTTCTTGTTATTAAAACTGTATTGACGTTGTTATTTGCCAGTCTGAATTCCAAGAATTAAGAGAAGTAGAATGATGAGAGTTACTTGCAACAAAGTACTAGGGGACTTCAGACTAAGGACTAGGCTGGGAACTTGCATTCCCAGCCATGGAAACTCATTATTTCTTAAATGCTCAATGAATAATATGAAGTGAATACTTCTCTCCTCCTAGCTGCCTTCCTCACGGATATTCAGTGCAAGTATTCCTACATTTGTACAATGACTAGTGATTTTGAGTATCTACATGCGTGAATATTTAATTAAGAGGCCTGAATAAATATATAATATCATCTCCAAATTCAGAGATTGAGATACTCTAATAATTTAATTAACTGGGCATTACCATCCACGAGTCATTTTCTACAACTTCTGAATTTATTCTTTTTAAGAGAAAACTTCATGACTAAACCTTCCTGGGAAATTCAAAGCCCCCTTCTGTAGCAGATATCTCACTGTAGCATTTTAATATCTTTTCCTAACATATGTCAATACCAGCTAATGCTTAATAATAAATTTAAATAATAAATAATAATAAACTTCCCAAAATAGTATTCCTACCCTTATTTTACTGTTATAATCAGCAGACTCTGGAATACAGACAGTGGTGTTGATAGATTAAAGTGAAAGGAAAGATGGAATTTCCTAGTCTGACAGTTTCCAGTCTGAAAACGGAAGGAGAAGGGAGGAGGTGGGGTCTTACCTTTGCTTTTGGCCCAGTTCCAGAAGTTTCTGCACATCAGTTTTGGCTGATGCTTCATCATTTTTCAAAGACTGATAGCAAAGGAAGAAATCTATTACCAAAGAGATCTTTAATGTGATTCATCTGTGAAATGATTAATTTGGTCCTCTTTCATAAAATGCTCCTGGTGAATTACAGATATTACCGCTTGTGAGATACGGAGGAATAGCCTGACTTTTCTTTTACCATCACTCAGCACAGCTGTTTTTCAAATATTAAATGACAGCTGATCAAATAAGTAGATTTAGAAAGAAACAAATGACTAAAAGCATTAAGATTGTATGACAAAGATAAGTGTGTATATACAGAAGATAATTCTACAGCTTTTTGCCTATATCTGGATCTCTGCTGTGTTGAGTCTAAAATAACTTATAATTTTGTCGAGTATTACATTCAACTGTGTTGCATAAGAAATCCCATTCTCAAATAACTTTGTTACAAGGAGAAGCACATTTCTCTAAAAAGAATAAAACACCTACAATAACAGAGAATGCTAAAGCACTCAAAAAAAAAAAAGAGGAGAAAAGATTCAACAGGCTCAATGGTTCACATTAATTAGAACAACTTCACATAAATTAGAACCAGAAAAGTCTGAAATATAAGATGATATAATAATATAATATAGCACAGTATTGAGACACAGTACCAGCATTCTCCTGTGAACAGATATAGGGATGCTACTCCTTATACTTTCCCCATCTAGCTTACATCAACGTGACGATAAAAATGCAACGTCAGGAAATACAGTCCTTTAAAATGGCATGACATACAGAGACAAATCTCAACTGATAATGAGTCCGAATGTTTTTACCAGACCAACAGAAAGACTCTTAAGTGAACATCTGGTGATTTCAGAACCTCAAATCCAGAGCAGGACTTTTAATCTACTTTTTGCTCTGAGGAACTAATTTGACTCCAGAGTTAATCTGACTATTGCTCTTTCAGCCTACCCATGATACTCAAAAGTTAAATCTAGAGGTGTCTCAGCTCTAGCTGCAGGCTCACCTAGCTCTATTTGTCAGCTAAACTTGTAAAGTAATGCCCTGCGGTAAATCCAGTCGGTCCGTGTAGATGGGACGTCAGGTAGGTAAAGTGGGCAGCTAAACTAGGCCCTATGTATATGAGTATATGTAACTCATCAGCAAAGATGCAACCTGCAACAGCAAAGGAAAGCCTTTATAGTAGCTGCCGGGACAAATGTGTGGTAATTCCACTAAGACAGCTTACGCTTTTTCCTTCCCTTCCTTTTTTGTTCTACTATGTTCTATTTTCATATTTTCTTTATTTTTTTGAGTAAGTGGACAAAGGGCCCAACTCATTAGGATTACGTTTTCCATAAAAATACCAGTTTTATGTTAAGCACAAGATCAACAAAATAATAATTATTCCCATATTAAAAAAAAACAACCCATATTTTTTGTAATAAATAGATCTCAATATGAAAAAAAACAAGGTAATTAATCCTACAGAAACCAAGACATAACCTAACCTGGAGGTTTACTTTAATTCCCTCGAGTTCTTTAGAAGTCTTCGACAGTTGACGAAGGATATTGCTCCTTTCCTTAAAGACTTCTTTCAGCTGTCTTTCCAGTTCTTCATAGCCCTGTCTAATACAGAAAATAAAAGCATGAGATCTTCTCAAAACATTCCTCAATGCATTTGAAAACAGTCTTAGTTCATCCAAATTTAATTAATTCCAACATTCCTTATAGATCCCTAATTGGAGCGTGGGAAGGAACCCTGTTCACCTATATAGTGATAGGATGAGAGGAAATGGCCTCAAGTTGCACCAGAGGAGGTTTCGATTGGACATTAGGAAAAATTTCTTCACCAAAAGGCTTGTCAATTCTTGGAACAGGCTGCCCAAGGAACTGGTTAAGTCACCGTCCCTGGAGGTATTTAAAAGACGTGTAGATGTGGCGCTTAGGGACATAGTTTAGCGGTGGACTTGGCAGTGTTGGGTTTATGGTTGGACCTGATATCTTAAAGGTCTTTTCCAACCTAAATGATTCTATGATTCTATATAATAACTTGATTTCTCCTAACATAGATAAATAGATGTTTTGTATGTCAAAATGATGTGCTGTATACAAATTATCAGACTGAAACACTGCGAATGGTGTATTGTCTGTGATGAACAGGAGACAGAAAGGATGTATTTAACATGAGTGATGGTACGTAGCATTAGATTTTTTTCTTATTTAAAAGATATTCCATGCAAGAAATCAAGCAAAAATTTGAAACTATTAAGTTTTGTGACACCCAGTAATTTGAGGGAAGGATGATTCAGATCCATTTTAACTTTGTAAAATTTATTTCACTCCACAATTTCCCGCCACTTAAACCTCATTACAGTATAAACTAGAACTGACAAATATGCTAAGAGGAATCAAACCTAATTATGAATTAATGGATAAGTCAAAATATTCTATCCTTTTCAAAATTGTAATTTTTACTTGGAATGTAACTATACATTTTAAAATTTCTATAAAATCACAATGAAATAAATCAAATGCATATTGGCTGTAGGAAATACAGATCCAACTCTCATACCCCATTTCAGAAAAAAACCAAACATTATAGTTAATTCTAAAACAACATAATTTTTCATTTAAAATTGTCATTTTGAGGAAGACTGATCAGTGAATTGAAACATCCATTCCTTCTACAACTTAAGTTTAATTTAATTTTATTTTTTTCCTCCTTGCCGTACCTCTGGTTCTAAGAAGGGGGAAAAAAGAACTTCAACTCTGCAACACATCAGTACTATTTTATTATTGGATCCAAGACCTTGAAGTTAAACAGGAATCTTAACGCTCCTTTAACGGATTTTGAATACACACTTGAGCAAAGAAACTCAGTAAAGCAAATTACATATGCTATCTAATATCAGTCCTATCTATTTTAGCAATAGACAGCTCACAAAATATGAAAGATTTATGAAAAAAGAAAATTATTCTGTATTAAAGGATACTTTGGATACCTAGAAGAGATGAAAGTGAATAAAACGTCTCTTTCATCAACACAAGACTTTAGGCAAAGAATCTTAACATTATATTGAAGTTTCAGCAATAATTATATTCAGCTTTGACAGAATGTCGCAAATTAAAAAGCGTAGAGTTCTTCTTCGAGTTTGCATCTCTAATGAAACACAAAACATCTCCAATTTCTGCTTGTTGCTGCAAAATAAGAACTGAAATGTTTTGGTCCGCACTGTAGAACGCAACACTTTCAGTGAAGATCTTCAGCACAATTGCTAGGTCGACTGTTTCATTTTGCAGTAGAAGTTCTCCTTTAGCGGAAAGTTGAAAAGGAAAAGAGGAGAGAGATTCCCCCTCTCAATTCCAAAAAATGTTAATTTTTCCCAGGATGGTAAAATAAAAACTACAATCTTTCTAATGCATTTTGTAGATGGTAGATAAAAAGCTCAGCTGTCAGTAAAGTATTTTATTTCCTGCATAAATTTTGCTTTTTCTTTCTATTTGTGGATTAACTTTGTTACAAGAAACTGTGGTTTCAGACCATTTTGATGATGTTCATCCATCAGGGGAAAGAAAAAACTGCAGACCTAGTGGGCAAACAAGAATTGCCTCTGAGAACTACTGTAAGATTCATGGGGTAAAGTCAGTGCAAAGAGAGAACGCCAGGACTCAGCTATGAGTACCTACTAGTACCTAAACAGCACTCATAAGTAATCTGGTTATCCTTGGTATGGATAACTAATGTTATCAAAAATAAACTGTCTCAAATAGAGGTCACATAGCCAAACACATCATGGGTTTTACAGGAAAATCCACGTGCCAAGATGTTGAACCTTCCAGAATTTAGCATTATTTACATGGAGGGTTTGGTTCAAATTTTTCTATCAAATTGAATGAAAGAACCTACCTTTACATGAATTAAATCTAGCCAGTGCTAGAATACCTGATAAATATTAGCATTCTGGTTGTTACATGCAATGTAACTAAAATCTCCTGCATTAAGTTTTATATAGGAAAACCTATAGTTTTTTTGTTACCACTCCAGCTATATGTGATTTTAAACAAGGTATACATCACTGTAAAAGAGCTGGCTCACCTCAGTGGTAGTAACAACATTACGTATAATCAGAGAATACTCCCATTTTAATTTGCTGATGAAGAGAGGTCAGGGAGGAATTTCCTCCTGCTAAAAGTAATCAGGTAGTTTCAGTAAGGTCATCACTTCCATTCCACTTCAAGAATCACAAAAAAGTGTGTTAGACTTGCTGGTCTCTTTTGCCACTGAAATGTCGTGGTTTTGTTTAAAGTTAAACCCTGCATTTACAAAAATTACCTGCAAGTGGTAACACTGTCTTAAGGATCACTTTGAAGTAACACACACCCCCCCAATTCCAGTTTAGCTTGAGCATTTAAGGGCCATCTGTCCCAAGCAGCCAATTATGCTGCCCCATGGGTATTCAAGTTGGCACAAGTTTCCCTCTGTTGTCTTGTAAATACTGATATCTAGCCATTTGTACAATGGGGCATTCCCCGAATTTTAAAATTGAGCTTAATACAGACTATGCATGCACTTATATTTTCCTTCATATTATATTTTATGACACACTAGGCAGGGAGGAGGAGATAAAAAGCCAACAACCAACTTACTACAGTGAGTCACAAACCAGATAATTTAAAATAAAGGAAAGAAGAATGAAGATACAAGACATAGCTATCAGATCTATGATTTTCTAAAGCTAATGCTAGATAAAATATTATTTTCATCATGACATAGCAATATTTCTTTCATTTGTGAAAACATATAAATCACAAAATACATAATCACAAATACAGAATTGTGTCCTGATGAACATCAGCAAACTCCTCTGAATTTTATTAACAAGAATACTATTTGCCTAATTAAGAAAAAACTGCAAGATGTAACACAATTGGACCAGATATCAACAAGACTTAATCAGCATAATTCCTCTGAATTCAGAGAAGATTTAAATTGAAAGAACACCTAATCTACATCTAGGAACCTGAATGGAACATACGGCTCTTTAAGAAGGATGGCATCATCCCTCACCATGTGGGAAAAAGGAGGAGAAGGAACTTTAGTAGGAAAACAGTGAAATGTTAAACTTAATGACAAATTATGTGAGTGTGGAGGCAGAGTGGATTCCTGCGGCCTGAAAAATAAGATCTGAATCGAACAATTTGCTTATGCTGAACTTGGATGCCAGTTTTGTACTACAGTACAATTCTGGAAGAAGCTGTCTCAGCGAATGTGACGTGTCACCACTGAACCACCCTGCCACAAGCACCATGAAATCCCAGTGACTTTCCAAAATCTTCCGATCCTCAAAAACTGTCAGGGTTCTCTACTCATTTTGCAGTATAATTATAGGTGGCCAAAATAAGTTAAACCCATTCCTAGAAAACTCCACTAAGGAATTATACACAGATTAAATCTGTTCTCCAAATGTTAGGTTACATCAGTTACACCATTCTGCAAAATAAGGTGTCCTTATCAGCATATCCACGCAGAGATTAAAATAAATATTTATCATTTTAGCACATGAATGTGCTTTTACAAATGTTCATTATGAAACAGAACAATTTAGCAATACTCTGCACGTTAAGGTCATCTGCAGTACTCCAATTGCAAGTTGTTTCGCTTTTACCATCAGCCTATTGATGTAGTGTCAGTGAAAATTCCAATATCATTTGTTTTCAGGGAATGATATTCACTTGTAGTTTTAAGCTTAGTCAGCTGTTTTGACTCTTCTATTATTCTTACTGACATGATTTAATAGATTATAGTAAACATTTCAACAGATTCTAATTTTCAGTATGCAACAGAAACGAAAGACTAGCGCCCCACAGATCACTCCACCTCTGACTGTTATTTCCTTAAATATTAGAATTTAAGCTTTTCGTCTCAAAATAAGGATTGAGCTTATTTGTCACTGAATAATATGTACTATGTCAGGACAAAGTAAAATTGATTTTGTTTTCCCACCAGGTTTGCAAAGCCTGTCTTTGAAAAAAACCCAACCCTTAAAACAAAAGAGAAAATTGAAATACAGTCTGCAGTTTAAGACAAACTTAGACAGATGTCTCTTCCAACAAATCTGTTGTCAGTTCTATTCCTGAAGCCACTTATCTTTTTTTTTTAAAAACTTTCCTGCTATATTTGCAATTAGTATCTTAGGGCATCCTACTGTCAATGCTAGGAAAATCAGGTGAGATGATGAGAAGGTCCCAGCCTCATGGGTTTGGTTATTTTTTTAAAGCTGCAATAGTTAAGAAAAGAGTAGACTGTATTCCTTTTCATGCATCATAAACCATAAATACTGCTTACAAAGTACATTTGCAAAGTGCACGATTGCCCAGGTGTTTCTAAAGCACTCTTTTAAGATATTCTCGGTGGCAGATGTGCACACATGAATGTGGTCTATATTCAAGTGAGAAAGATTCATCACAATTCTAAATCAACATAACTGGAAGTAGAAGATTAGGATCTTTACAATTGTAAAATAGACAAATGAGACAGAAATGACTGACAATGACAACAGAGCACTGCACTGCTGCTTTTTCTCACTCTAAATATAAGCATTTTTTATCTAGAAATTCAGTGAGAGGGAAGTCATTTATTAATGATCAACAAACAGAATAATCAGGTTATCTACATCTAAATAAGGTATGCAATATATACCATATAATGTGTACATATATAGTATACTATAATAGTATCTAACCTACTTTTATCTGATTTCAGTCAATTCTGAATTAACAATGACATTTGGGAAGAAAAATCATATAAGCATTAAGTTGATCAGCAGAGAAGCTCTTGCTGAAATCCAGCCTTTGTCAGATACAACTGTTCTCCATACTCAAATGGCATTTACGTTATGTGTTTTGTATTTGGGCATTATCTAAACACTGTGTTTCAGAGTGGGGATGGGGCAGGGGAAGGAAAAAAAATGAACACAAAATCTTGGGGATTTAGGACGAGACGAGGAAAATTTTTTGTTATCTGACCTTCATAACTTGTGCAAAATATTTGGTTGGAACGTTTCACCCCTACCTACTGAAAATAATGTATGATCGTGTGGTCCAGGCTTGATTTATTAACAGTTCAACTAAAAATCACATTGTCAGTACCTATATGACTATAGCAGGTTATGACTGCTTAAGTAGACTTAAGTGCCTGACCTATTCTAACTTTAATAGCCCACAAAATGGTAGCAGTGCTGGTGCATTTTATTTGGTTTCTACACAGCTAGGGAATCAGGCCCTTTGCATCTATTTCCTCTTACTTTTTAATGCACGCATCGTAAATAAACCAAAACAATCTAGCATCTTTTTGGCAGACTCTTGGCTGCGTAGAATCAATGACTCATCAGGGAAAAGATGCAACTGTCAGTTCCCATCAGTGAGTAAAGGAGGAAAAGGAATTTCTGAAAACTTGCAGCTGGCACACATACCTGGCCCCAGGAAATGACACAGCAAGTTGAATCATCATGAATAACGTGATACTGCAAATAATGACCCAAAGGAAAAAAAACCAACTTGTATTCATCCACTGAAAAGCGCACAGGCCACAAAAGCGAAGATTTATCATTATAAGGAAGGACTGTACAAAACTCTGTGATTGACCCCACAGAAAAATAACCCCTCCTCCCAAACATACAAATAGGTGTGATGAGCCTTTTTTCTTCTTCAAGCTATCATTCAGCAGGCACTTCACCTACAGCAATGAATCCTTACTGGATTTATACAGTTGTAATATGGAACAGACATCTTCTGAAAAGGAAGTTATTAAACTCTTTACAACTATTCAAATGTAGACTGCATAAACATGGACTTGTCCTCTGTACGTAGAGTTGACTTTCACATCAGTTCTACAGGATTTAGTCTTTAATAGGAAACCCATTCACACCAAAACCATTCTTTTTCTGACAGCTAACATTACCCTTTTCAGTTCTGATACTTTTCATCATTTATGTCCATAATACTGCCTTTGGTCTGATTTTCTACTGCGTATCTAAAACATTTGACTATGACCTCGATGTTACTACCCTTAAATACAGCACTGTTAGACTAGTCTCCTCAGATAACCAGCAATGCTTTTTTCCAACACCTCTTACAATACAGTCAGGTTAACATTTCTGTCTCAGCTAGCTGTATAATTTAATCTTGTAGTTGTTTTGGAATTTTACATTTAACTCTGCTGTTTAATAAAACAAGAACCTACCAACATCATGACATCTATAGGAAATTTCACTTTCTCCTTCTGTCTAAGCTGTGATCTCAGTTGATATAAAATTGAAATATTTCTACTTTAACTTGACAAAACTGTCAATGGGTATCCTCTGAAAGTCTATTTCACTGTTTAATAACTTAGTTTAGTAAAGTTCACTGATCAGTTGTAATCAAGTTTTAGAAATAGAACTTGTAAAACTTTTTTTTTATTAACCCAGAGGCAACAAGGTGAGAAATTAGTCCCAGATCATTTGATTCTATATACATAACCATGGACACACACACACACACAATGTATACATATATAAACGTGCACACAAATGAGATGTATAAACCTAGAGCTAATGTATTTCTAGGCAGAGACATGCCACAGGAGTATTCTTTTTAAATTCAAGCTGGAATCCTATAATCATGCTAGGAATGTGCATAGTGAGATCAGCTGGCAGTATGATCTATATTTGCCAAAGTCTACTCAACATTTCTACTGGCTGTGGAAGGGCAAACAACACAGTATAAGGTTAGCTAGTTAAATTAACTTCCCCTACTCTATTTTTAAAAATAAATGTGATTTGTCTTAATGATAAGCTACCCACTTTGTGTCATGTGGCACTTCTCAAAAATCTAATACTACTAAGTTAGCTATATTGTGTTAATTAACGATACCATGATTTTTTTTTAAATATATGAGTAAATCGTTTTTCAAATTAGCACCTTAAGAAGTCAGGATAAAGGTGATATTGGTAGTTAAGGGACTCATGTGCTTGACTAACCCTTCATTTACCACCAAGATCCTAAATTCCTCACCAGTTGCTACCCAGCACCACAAGCACCTAAGCACCTTCTGTGTTACTAGAAATTAAATCCTGACACTGCTGAATTGCTCAAAGACACCAAGAAAAGAACAAGGAGGTACTTAATCCATGGTCTGGCGACCAAGAATGTATCTGGTTTATGGAAAATGCAAGTTAAATGCTGGTCCTGTGAGTATTTATTAGGACAGGGAGAAAAGCCAAAGCAATGAGCTGGGTGAAAATTAGTGTTCTCCTGCTCTGACGGAGACCTGAGAGGGCCTGGAAGTTGTATTGATAGTATAAACTGTAATAAGGAAATAGTTACGATTTCTGCTAAAGGACTCTTACGTCCCTTCACTGAAGTGAATGCCACAAAGATTCCCAAACAAGGCAGCCCAGACCAGCTGCCTCTGCGGTCCTCCAACACCAAGGGTGTCCCATTTACACAGCTCGTTCACAAAAGTTAAATCCAGCCTGACATGGGCTAATCCCTTTCTATTTTGTGATATTTGAAGAAGAGGAGCAACCCCTTCAGACAGGGAACACAGGGACTCGGGACTGAATCACTCTCTAGCAAGGTTTCTCTCTCCCACTGACTGCAGAGGAAGCCTAGTGATAAGCATCATCAGGGTAATGTTTTCTGTGAAAGACTGAAGACAGAACAAAGCTGTTGAATATAACAAGTGAATTCAGCCGGTACTGTAGTAATTGCACAAATACCCAGATCACAACAGTAAACCAACAAACATAGCTGTCGTACTGACAGTAGAGTAGTGATACCGATAAAGACTGGCAGAGTGCCCGCTGTCAGGGCTGCCAACACGGGCTCACTCACGTCGAGCAGCCTCTGCTGCCAAAGCCTAGTGACTTGTTAGAAAGGCATCACCTTTGAACATAAGTTTAGTTACAGATTTTCAAAATCCTTACTCTGCTTAAGGACTTCGGGAAGGTGTATCTGCACCTCCATTGCTTGTCCATCTGTCTTACATGTTTGAGATAGCAGGTATTAAAATAATTGGCTTACTAGCAACAGAGACATCTATGTTAAAATTTCAAAGAAAGAAATTTCCTTGCTACTTTAACTCCTACCATTATAAAATATGATTATATTAGGTTTGTCTTGTAGCAACAAATTTCCCAATTTTTCTTCCAAATATTCCCAATTTCCAAATGATCTATTTCTCCAATTTCACAATTTCCAAATATTTAAAATTGCTGTTGCATCCTAACTTCTACATTAGTTCTGCTAAAACGTGAATAAAACAGTCTGTTCAGTGTAATTCTTCCTCTCTTCTTTCACATGCTCTGGTGCTAATGTGATTCAACCTAGATCATTACAAAAAATAAATATCAAACAAAAAACCCTTCCATTTGATTAAAATTGTTCCAGATATTCTTGCAGAAATTTAGAAATTCAGGAAGAAAAACTTTATTGAACATTCTATTGTCTTCTCCTGCTCAGACCTTACTGTTCTCTGTTGTATAGTTTATAGTGTTTCAGCCCTTTAAGTTTCACAATGGCTCAAAAAGCCTTGGAACTTCTGCCACCACCTCTGAGAGGTATTTCCACAATGTACCAGAATCAGAATATTAAAAAAAAAAAAGTAGTTTCCTAACTTTAAGTCTATATTTTCCCTTTTTTCACTTTTTTCCCCTGAATCATGGAAACTCTTGCCAACAAATCTGTCGCATTCAGTTTTACTCTCTCCTCTCTCCTTTTCCTCCTTCATGGTGTTATGAATTAAACTATGGTAGGCACAGAAAGAGTAAGGACAACCTCAGAGTTGGAAAGACATCAAATGTAAACATTATTCTCTTATTGTGTTTTGTAGGCAAGTCATATGGCTAGTTTAATACTTTTTTGCTTATGCACTTTGACATCTGAGATTAAGGAATATCACCAGTACCAGAGTCCTATCTACTACTGAACCTGGCTGACCCGGAACAACCACATAATCAGAGAATGGTAGGTCTGCTTAGAGGGTGAATATTTCTTAATTTTCATTCAATTTTTAAATCAATCGGGACATCTCACTCGAAAACATTACTTCAATATGTCAGTATATCACCAAACCAAACCATTATTACCACAAGATATTAATTCATAATTGCATATTGATTATATGATTCCCAAATGGTAGCGTATAAAGTGTGCTACGTTGTGGATGTCCCACAACTGTAGAAAGAATTAAAAAAAAAGAAAAAAAAAGCACAAAAGCATGAGGTGAACTTGTTGCATAATTGGTGCTACTAAATCAACAGGCTAAAATAAAGGATGAAACTAGCATAGATCTTATCAACACATTGTTGGCAAATCCAAAAAGAAGGCATCATAGCACACCATTGAGCCCAAACTTCTGAGGACCGTCTCACATTACCTGGCGGTCTTCTTATAGGTATCCTCTGAAAGTCTATTTCACTGTTTAATAACTTAGTTTAGTAAAGTTTAATTGTCTTCTTACTAGCTTAGAGCGCTGGCAGAGCAAGCACGTGTCTGTCTGAAACAGACAATATCAGTAACCTGATAAAAACAACTTTTTCTGTATAGAAGTTGTTGCAAAAGCCACATAATAGAAGAAATATATAAAAGCTCTTATCCTGTCTCCCAGACATCAGTAGAAAATTTGCCAGTTTTAGTTGACTCTTGTGACATCACATCCTTGGTCTTACAATACAAAGCCTCATCCAGGGGAATACCAGAACCTTCTTGGACTCTTAGTAAACTTTTCAAAACTATCTGGGTTAGCTTGCCTGCAGTAAACCTCCTCTTTTTCTTTTTTTAATCCATCTGCTAGATAATTATACAAAAGAAAAATCCTGCAAATCCCTTCAGAAGACTACTCTTTAAAGGAAACACAGTAGGAACATTCTATTCTACCTAGCAGAAGGATTTCGAGATACTCGTTTTACTCAATCTGGCACGAAATGAGAAAAGTCAAACCCAAGCTCCTTATAAGGTATAAGTCACCCGCTCAGCAATTCTGCTAGCAGGTCTGTCCTTGCACCTGCTCTTCACCCCTTTATAGTGCCATTAGAACAATAAGCAGAATGGACAGAAGCAATTGTACAGTTCATTTTCTGCCAGAAAGGACAACTTTGAACAATTTACCATCAAATTTGTCTTTATGATATCAAACCACCTTTTACTTTGTTCACTCTGCTGTGAAAACAGATTATCTCAAGATACTATTATCCTGTGCTTGTACAAAACACAGGACCATGCATGCTGCAACTTATTTCTTTAGGATCCTTAATATATTAAAAAATAATTGAAATAACTCTTTGCTACTTTGATATTTTTATTGGCCCAATGATGATGCTGTTCCACTGACACATCTAGGATGTCTTCTTCACTTCTGATTGCATAACTTATAAAAATTATTCTCCACATCTTGAACTGTGTCCTCATTAAAATCCAAACACTTGCTTAAAATACCCCAAAAGCCTAATTATATGTAAGTCCTGTTCTGGATAAAAATCTCTGTTCTTATAAACTGTACTTAACTGGAGGCCCCTAGTCTACAGCCCCCCTGAGAACAATTGAATTTGGTTTTGTTGCTACTATATTAGGAATTTTTCTTGAATTGTACCGAATTTCTTTTTTAAATAGTAGCCCCAAAATGCATTGCTTGCTAGGGTCACATATTGACCAACCAACCAAAACTGTTATCTTGATTTTAGCCATAATGTCACTTCATTTGTATTTCTAAATGTGATATGATCATCAGGTAAAAAAGAAAGTAAAGAGAAAAGACAGGCAAGCTGAAGAGAAAAATACAGCTGTATCTGCTAAGGTATGGTCCCATGGGCGAGAACGTGGATTGCAGAAAGACAGAAAGAGGACACAAGTCATCAAGTGGAAAAGACGATATTGAAGCAGCAGAAAACAAATATGAAGTTCTGAAGAGGAAACTGAAATCTAAATGAGAGTCAGAAATATCTGAACAGCTTGAAAGAATTGGCAAGTCCTGGGTAAGCAATTAAGAGGGCTAAATAAAGAACTTGAAATCCACTGCTGTGCCTCTGACTCCTTCAGAACAAAGTACTGCTTTTAGCATAATTTACATCAAGGAAATTTGGAGTAACAAAATGTAAAACTACTAGTAAATACAAATTTACAAGGAACAGACACAAGTACCTGGGAAGCAAGAGAACTGGCAGTTTCAAAAAGACTTCCAAAACATTAAAGAGAAATGCTGAAAACAAAAACCAGAAATTAGCTAGGTTTTAAAGAACAAGAATTGCAAAATAAATGAAAGGGACATAAAAGCAAAATTATTTCTCTATCTAACACTTGTCAAAATATTGCAAATTTGTATGACAGAGATATAGTCCTCTCAAATTCAACCACAGAAAGTTATCCAGAAATAGCTGTATGCAGAAAACATTGCAATATATCACAATATCTACTTTGTGATTCTCCTTTCAACAGATGACATACAGAGCTACGTACATTATTTCAACACTTCCCTATCCTGTGAAATGCTTCTTTCTATTTCCCTCAAAACTGTACTGAAAGTCAAGTTTCAAATACAAAAAAAAAAAAAAAGAAAGAAAAAAGTGATACATAAAAAGTTAAGTAACAGCTGATATTCCCATTGGACCAACACTTAAAGCCATATCGATTTTTCTCTTTATAAAGTCTGTATGAAGTTAGTCTTCATATAATTAAGCTTAATAAAATGTAATTGTCCAATAAAAACTGCCTGTGATATTTATAGTTTCATGATTCATCAGTAATATATCTGAAAAAAACAGAATAACGTGTGAATGGATAGACTCCAATGGATAATATGATAGATCAGCAAAACGGGCATGTTTTACTTTTTTACATTTTTATTTTATTTAGTGTATTTTCTTCTAAGACAAATTTGTATTTACAAAAACTTGGATATAAAATTTTATGTTGGTAATAGAAATTTTAGGTTACTAGGAATTATACTTACTAATCACCATGTCGCCCATCCATTTTAAAACTTACATTACTAGTGTGTAGGACTTTGGTGAGATTTGGATCAATTCTTAATGAAATCTTTGGTGGTTTTCACTTAACATTTTTATTTCAGAAAACACTTAAGGTCTATGACAAAATATTGAGGCAATTTGCTCCCTTCTTTCCATCAGCGTTCCCAGCGTGTTTGCTTGTTCAATGCCTAAAGCACTTCATAAACACCATTTTTTTTGTTTTCACCTTGGATTTTCTGTAGCATTTATCACTTCAGTATCTGAAAGATCCAGAATCATGACTGAATCTTTTTTTTTTTATTGGAGTAAACATCCTTAGTGAACAGACAAGAATGTAATAGGGAAAAAGGAACACTAGGTAATGAGACACCGCTAACCTCAATTTATTAAGTGGACTAAGCAAGGGACCGACTGCGTCAGGACGAGCTTCACGCTCACAGCCAGACCTGCACCCTCCCCGTACATTTGCCTGAGATGCACCCCCGTTGCCACTCCAATGAGATGGCACAGTCGCGCCTGGGGGAAAACACAGCACTTTCTCCAAAGGGTCCCAGTGTTGTACTCTGGGTCGTAGATGGGCATCAACACTTTTACACTGCCTCCCCCCAGTCTCTGCTACTGGGTGGTTTCGTAGCCAGGTGTCAGTACAAACCTACAACCAAATCAGCCCTCGAGGGTACTGTGGGTATATCTTCCAGTTTCAGGTGTTATCTGCTGTTATTTGTGGATGCACAGACCATACTGAGGCTCATCGCACTCAGCTCCTCTGTTTGCATCGTCCTGTTTGCCAGGGCTCCCTACACTCACTCAGTTGAGCAAGACAAGGTCACGATGCTCCTGTGACAAGGAGTGTTGCGAATGCACCACCGCAAGGAGGAGGGAAAAACTAAAAGACAAGCTACAGGTGTATGCCATACTTTCAAGTGGACACTGATTCCATAGCAGCTTCATCTTTAAATGACTTGGAACAATGGAGAAAGTATCACCAATCGTACAACTTTTCCCTTTGCTTTTTAGAGACTCTGTGGGAACTACAGATATCCAAGAGGTTTTTCAAAGGTTACAGCATAATTTATAATAGAAAGCATTATCAAGTGCAAATATAAATGTTTCTATCCCTTCCCACTACAATCTTTTTAATTCATTGAAAATACTTATTTTCTGAATACATATAATGAGAATTACATGGGGAGTGAAGAAACAGCTAAATTTACCACATACAGAATGCAAATCAAGCGCTAAAGAACAATGTTCTTATCAAGTTTCATGCAAATTTGTGTTTGCTGTTGAGAAAATCCTTCTGGATTGCTGAAATGCAGCTATGTTAATAAGCAGATATAAAAAGCAAATGCTGAAAACAAAGGCCCATCTCACTTCCTACAGACTTTCCTTTTCTCAGACACTAACTCTTCCCTCAGCGTATGCCTCCATCAGCAGCCAGCATCTGGTGCGTCTTCTCGATGGAACAAAACAGAACTTCACTCCGAAGTTTTTGTTTTTAGCAGGGTCACAGTGATAGAAGCACTTCTTCAGCTGCATCAAGAACTACGTGAACTAAACCTGCTCAGAGAATACGTAACTGACATAGAAGAGCTGTTGCCCATACATTCGTTTTTTCCTCTTATTCCATATCTGCTTTGAATGACATTTCCATTGCAGATTCAATGGAAGAAAATGCTACATAGCTCACTTCTTCATCAGTACACTGTGAGATCACAAGTTTCTTTCCAAGAATGGTACAGGAACATGCCTGAAATTCGCCATATATGCAAACCAAGGAGGATGGTTCAATATATTGGGTATCATTTCTCTCCTGAAAAAGAGAACTTTCTTCACTCTGTGTTCAGCCCATTTTTACTAGATCAGAACCGAGCCAGACATAATTTCATGAAATTGCCTATACTTGTAATTTTTCTTAGCATGATTGTCACACATTTTTCTAAGTTTTGCATTGTCTTTTGTGATCCTTACTCAAACGATCTCCAAAACAGCTATATCAGAATTGGAAAGAACGGGCTGTAACACTACTATAACAATGCTGTGATCATGTAAATTCATACATCTCCTGCTGGAAAGATTTCCTAAGTTATCAGCATACTAATACATGTATGCGGTCCAACTTCCAGTCTACAAATATTACTGCAGAATTCAAATTTTCCTAAATGTCCAAAGTATCAGACTTCTTTATTTCATTGAGATGATTATTCGTTTTCACATAAAAAGTTAATATAATAAAAAGTAAAGATTTCCATTCAAAAACTGTTCAGGCATTAAATTAAAATTTGAACAACTCTAGGCACAACTTAAAAATAATCCTAATTCTTACCCAAAAAAATAAAGATAATGGAAATACCTAAGACAGCTAGTCTGCATATATTCTCATCTCTCTGAAAACTATGCTCCTGTGCGGTAAGTGTGCAAGGGTTTACCTACATTATGAAAAAAGGTGAAGGTCAAACTGCACTTAAATATCTCTTGTCAGTTAAGTAACTTAAATAACTTACATCGGTTAGTTTGAATCTGTACTCAGCTTCTCTCCGATAATAGCTCAGTCCTGAGGGAACTAAAAAGGTTAATCGCTTTTCTGGAAACACTGAGACCTTAAAACAACTGAGCTTTTTTGCTGTTGCTGGACCTCAGATAACGCAGACAGAATCTTGGGGAAGATCCTATCCCCAGTAGAACTACTTGGTTTGAAAAACCTTTCCTACTGCACTTGGAAGTATTTTTGAAGAGCAGTCTGACTGTGAGAAACAACCCAAGCTTTAGCAGAGATTAGTTACAAATTCCCACAATCAAAGTGAACAGTAGTCAGTGTTTCAGGAGGCTGTATAGGAGACACTTCTATTTACCACTACACATTCCAAGAAGGTTAGAAAATGAGAATAACCTATATAACCCAACAGCAATTTAAAGGGTTTATTGATTTAGCTTGTACCTGAGCTGTAGAATGGTTTTCTCAAGGGGAATTACAATATGAGATCACTTACCAAGGACAAGTCCACTCTTTTTCAGAGTGATGTATTTTGCCTTGTAGTATATATACCCAGATGTTTAACTAAAGCAAATATGCATGAAGGATTTTAATTATACTGAATTACAGTATTATTAGATATGAGAAAGGATTAGTTGCTTACAGGGTGAGAGTTGTATTTAACGTATCCATTTTATGATTTGTGCTGACTATAAAATCTGGGGTATTGACTTTCTGATAATTCTATCATCGTTCGCTCCCCCCCCAGTGAATGGTTTACTATTCTGGGGAAAAAAAAAAACCAAACAAAAAAAATCAAAGCAACAGCTGCGTTTTCAGACCAATTGCTCCTCCCACCTGGTGCACTTTCCTACATGAAACCAAGAAAGGAATTGTACACAGGGGGAAAAAGCCTTTGCACATACAAGTATGCACATTTATATTTAAAAATGTACCGAGCCAAAATACAAGGTATATTTCTTTTTCTTGAGGACCAAAGTGAAAATGCTCGAAATCTTACAAAAACATGCTTTTCTAGTTATATGTACTTTTCATTATCATAGGAAGACTCTTGTATTTATTTCAGTAACTTCAGAGAAGCAGAGGTGATGTAGAGCCTTGATGATATATTTACACACTCCCAGTTGGGAGAATTCAGAAAAAATGCCTGTGCATACAAAATTACACATTCCTATGTAGCTCAGAAATCAAAAGCGGTATTTGTGATAAAAGACTTTGGATAGTCATACTTTAAACTCCCAAGCTTCATGCATCCATTTATGCTACAAGCGACACCCAGCACAACTGTGCCTTCATATATGTGCAGAAAATGCCAGAGTTAGGATGCATGAACTCAAAAGCATTTTTAAGATCAAAACTTGAAGAATCCAACTCTTACAGGCTTGCTCAAAGCCCAACACGTCTTTCACCTGTATTTTTTGTTCCTTGTTCTTGTTGCAAGACTTGGCGGACATCCACATTTTTCAGGAAGTAATCATCGCACTTGTCTATAAGAGCTTATTTATGGCATGCAGTTCAATTACTGAGACAGTTACCAAGATCAAATAACTGAAGCACAACAGTAACAAAAAGAGGTGGCAGATCATCTCAGACCAGCAGGACTATTCTCTGGACAAAGAGATTATTTTTATTTGCATACAGTACATCCTTACCCACATGTCAGGTTTTCAAAGACTGTGCAAACATGAAAATAGAAGAGGGAGCTGCAGCACATTAGTTACAGCAAAGAGGCCAACTTAACTATTATGTCAACAGAGTGGTTGACATTGACCTCAGCGGAAGCTTGTTCCAGGTACTTGCCCATACTATCCCACATGCCCTGCCACTCATAACTATCCAGCCTTAGGGCAGATCTCTGGACGATATTCTTAAACTGCTTAGAGAAAACTGAAACAATATTCCCAAGAAATACCAATAGAAGTATCTTAACTACCCAAGGATGTTCAAGATACTGAAAAGTTACTGTAATGAAGGAGAGAACATCATAGAAGAAGGTAGCAACGGTGCCATTCTGTATTTCCTCCATAAAAAACCTCTCAGAGGAATAGGTATAATTGCTAATTGTCTCCATGAGGTGGTACCTGAAGTACAGTAATGGCTTCAGTACAAAACCTAAATACCAGATTACGCTCAAGGCCAGTGTTTTAATAACAAATCTCCCAGGCAAAACATCTCTAATCACTGCAGAGCGAGTAAACTGCAAAACCCAACACCAATCTTTAGCATGTACAGCAAAACCAAGAGCATGGTGCAGATCAGATAAACTAATATTGAGAACAGATGAATCAATATTGTGACTGGCAACTGTTAACAGATATAAATTCCTTAATACACTCTAGTTAATCTGTTATTATCTCAAACCCTTCAGGCCCCACAGTGGGCACCAAAAAGGACTGTCGTGGTTTAACCCTAGCCAGCAACTAAACACCATGCAGCCACTCGCTCAGTCCCCTCACCTCTGGTGGGATGGGGGAGAGAATCGGGAGGGTAAAAGTGAGAAACTCGTGGGTTAAGATAAGAACAGTTAAATAATTGAAAAAAAAGAAAGTAACATAATAGTAGCAATAAATAAATAATAATAATAATAATAATAGAATATATATAAAGCAAGTGATGCACGATGCAGTTGCCCACCACCCACTAACCGATGCGCAGCCAGTTCCCGAGCAGCGATTGCTGCCCCCCGGCCAACTCCCCCAGCTTATGTACTAAGCATGACATCATATGGTATGGAATACCCCGAGGGCCAGTCTGGGTCAGCTGTCCTGGCTATGTTCCCTCCCAGGTTCTTGTGTACCTGGCAGAGCATGGGAAGCTGAAAAGTCCTCGACTACCATAAGCACTACTTAGCAACAACTGAAACATCAGTGTGTTATCAACATTATTCTCATCCTAAATCCAAAACACAGCACTATACCAGCTACTAGGAAGAAAAGTAACTCTATCCCAGCCGAAACCAGGACAAAGCTACATTAGGACCTATGTAATGTTCTATGTCTTCTTGTTTGGATGAATACTTATGTGTCAATAATTTGTGTTCACTTAATATTAAAAGCAGTTATTCATTAATATTGAAAGTAAGGCTTTAAAGTCAAAGTTGGTTAGGCAACACACCCTCATAATAAATATTTTGTGGCAATCATTGTAATGGAAACTCTTTGATATGAGTCAAGAGCTTCCATTCTGATAGGAAAAATCCCAGATAATTCAGCACATTAAGAGCAATATTTAACGGAGTTCTACAGAAATTATGCTATGCATAAACCCCCATATTTTTCCAGTAACAAACTCTCCAGTAAAAAAATTAGACAAACTGAAGTTTATATACACATATGGGAGACCTGAAAGGACAGTACCTTTTGAAATCTACTTCAGTGAAACAGATCCCAATATTTGGTAGCATAACATTTAGCGTTTACGATACAAACCTAGTAGCCAACTCATCAAGAATTACATAGCCATTACACAACTTCGTGATTGCTGTTTATCTTACTATCTTTTGTTTATATTATAAATAAAACTTTGGAATTCTTATGTTTATGCTTCTTTTGTGATAAACTTTGTGAACGGAAGGGGAGAAAACAGTAGCAATTTAAATATTCATTCACTTTTTTTCCTCACTGCACTTCATGACACAAAATAGTCATTAGAAGTATGCCTTCGTCTATCAGCTACACAGGTTTGACTTTATGAACCCAAAATATGATGGCATTTCACTTGCTGTCCTTACACAGCCTATTAAACTAATGCACGTTAGCCTAAACCACAATGTCCTTTCTTAAAGGGACAACTATTCATTTCTAACAATTTATATCTGAAGTAGTCTTATTGTTACTAAAGCCATTCTCAATATTATTAGAGCTGCGTGTGCATATGAAACCAGGGATGATGCAACATTCTGTCATGTTGGATCACTAGAAATTTTCCTAAGAGAACTACACACTGCACTCAATAGATCATCTTCTGAAGGTACCTGGATTTTTACTTCAAGCTGGAAAAATATGAGAGGAGGGAAAGCACAATACTAAATGATGCAGTTTTAGTAATTTCAAAATTGCTTTAATTTGATCTGATTTACAAAGTGGCTCGTGCTGGAAGGAAAAAGTAGCAATGAATCTACAGAATCAAAGGAGGAAGGACTACATCCCCCATATTTAACAGCCCAGTTAATACGTAAGAGAGTTTGGTTCATATTTTCAACTACTTTAGCTTTTATGTCTGACAACAATGCAAAGCAACCAGGTTTTAAAGCACTTAGAGGTGACACAGCAATTCTTGCTGATGTTGTTCACACTTTATAGAGAATTAAGTATTCCTCATGGTAGGAGTATAATAATCCAATCCCTATGTGAATGATCCTTTCAAAAAGAAAAAAAATAAAATAATTCTCAATGTATTAGCCTATTTTATACAAAGTAAAACATCTGCAAATAAATGGGAATGATGGGTACTTCACCTTCTCATCTTTTGGAGTAACTAATTAGCTTCATATTTTATATATTGAACTTCAAAGGTAGTACAAATCCACAATCTGTATAACCCAGAGAACACTCCATGGATTCTATAACATTGGAGAGGGGGAGGTTAGGAAAAAAGAAATAGAATTTATTTGAATGTTGTTGTTGTTTGGCAACTGAATCAAAAATAATTATTCATTCTACCTCACCACTTTTATCCCATATTCAAAAGTTTATGTTTAAAAATATTAGATGTTTAATACAGTTTATCAATTGTAAAAAAAACCTAACCCTAGCAAGGAGGCAGAGTTTCCTTTCTGGCTCTTGAGATTGTTTGCTTTGACATATTCATTTCATTGCATGTGGTAATGCCAAGAGTCCAACGTACCTTTAGGGTAAGAAAAATGAATGTCACTTTTTGGTTGATAAATAATTGGGCTCAATACCTTTCCTTCTTTAGGCAAATAAGACTGGGAAAAAAGTGCTATGAAATCAACAGCCAGCTCACAATAGATCCTCACAATACTTTTGAGGAAAGGAGAAAGAAGTCTTAGCTCCCTAAAACCACATTTCTTAAGATGGCGGTCAGTATTGGTACTCAGGGCCCTGCTAACATTGCTTTGAGAAACAAGTGTAGCAGTAATACCAACTCCTCCTCAGGACCCTCACCAGGCACACCGCCAGGAGAACGGTAGCTTGGGCCTTTTGTGCTAGTGTTTTACATCAGCCCTAAGGCGAGACTATCCACTAGCATAAGATGGCACAGTTCTGTTGAAGGCAACGCATTTGGCACGTGGCACGTTGCTCATCTGTGGTCACATATTTAATTTGACAAAAAGCTCTTTCTTGAAGATACGCCACTTTTTTAGGTTCTTTTCAAATGAGTTCACCTTTGCTGCTTAGCTATAGAAGACTAAGCAGGAGAAAGGACAGGTGGACTGGTTTGCAGCTTAATGTCTGTCTATGCTCGTGAGCCTGAAGCAAGAATTCTTTCTTAACTGCAGCTGATTTCTTGGTACACGCTGGTTTTATGGGGTCACTTGCAAAGATTTCTTACTACCCATCATTACTATGATAAACCTTTGCAAAACAATCAAATGTTGATAACAAGTTTAAAAGAAAATTTAATTTGATAAAAACTATTTTTCTGTCCATCCTCTCTTCAATTTGTTTTTTTTATTATTATTTTATTCTCAACTTCTGGAGTCATTGGAGACCTCCATACTGAAGATCTTCCATTTACCCCTGACAGACAAGGGGATTCCGAGAATGAACCAAATGCAAAACAGTATTCTTTAGTCTGGATTTCAATTGTGGGACACCTCCAGCTTCTGCTAAGCTTCCCAGTGAAATCCAGTTTTCTCCTACATCAGGAAATAAAGTGTTTAAGCTCAAAAGGCACTGTTCTATCAGATCTACAAATTAGAAAGCAAATTGCTCTGTTTCATTAATTAACTGCTTCAGGAGAGCAATATTTGAAGCTGATGTCTGTCATAAAATTTGCAATCTGGATGTTGGTATAGTTCAGAATTGGCCATAAAATAGTAACCTTCACCTTCTGTAAAAGATTCTGAATGAGTCCCTCGCATGTGTTTTCTTAGATAGCTCCTCCAACATAATTTATACAGCATATAGATTTCTTTGGGGAAGGAAGGGCTGACACTGATTGTCATAAGCACTCTGGTCCCAGTGATATACTAGCATTTTTGAATAAAGATTGTACAAAAGGGATACGCTATTATCAAATTTTCATGGCTTAACACTTTCAAGGTACCTTGGCTAGTACCACACATCCAAGAATTAGAGAAGGGGTGCAGGAGAGTCTTGTTTTTAAAGGAGGACAGCTGTAAGTAGTTAATTTCTATTTTAGCCTCGTGTATTTTTTCCAAGTCTTACAACCTTTGCTCTAGTGCTGTATTCAAGAAAGCTTATATGCTTCCCTGAGAGATCTTTGAATAGTTCCCTACTGCCAGTTTCCAAGGTTATATTAAACTCTCATCCATTATCATTCACATTAGAGTGAGTTTTTAAAGCCGAGTTCATATAGCGTAGTTTAAGTATTTTTAATGTAGCCAAACTGAAGAAATTATGATCACTGGACTCTAGGGGTTCAAAACCTGATGTTTAATTCATCATTTCCTACTGCATAGTCTGAAATAACCTGCGAAGCTAAGGCTCTTCAGCAAACATGGTTCAGAGGAAAGAAAGAAAAGAAAAGGAAAAAACCAGTACTCGTACAGTTCTTTTTTTGGTGGGGGGCGGCGGGGAGCTATGTTTTAAATTGTTCCTAGCAAAAAGCAGTCTAGTTGTCTAGTTATCTGAAACTCTCCCTGATAACTGCAATATCCTCCTCTACATATTTAAGCTTTGCCCTGTAAAGCCTGTTTACAACTTATGCTTACGCTATCTTTGGCAAAGCTGCCTATTTACCTTATGGAGTGTAGGTTTTTAATTAGAACAGCATGAAAAATATTTACATTAAACAGACAAAACTCAGTGGAAAAAAGAAGCTTCTGGATCTGACGGCTTTAAGGGCAAAATCTTAACATAGAGTATCTGTCATAGAAATTGCTTTTGTTTAACGAAACAAACTCAAAGAGCAAGCTTCCTTTGCTCTGTCATATGTAGATATCCAGTGCAAGACAGAACCTATCCCTGGTCCTACAATCTCCTGTTAAGGTTGCGATATATTATTTTTTCCTACAAAATTTAACTCGCAGGACCTCCACAGTAGTCCAAATCCAGTGAAGCCGCTGGTGCCAAGTAAGTCCACCCGTGATGCTTTCCCATCCTTTTCTTTTCAAGTGCTTTCTCCGAAAGTTGAAAACTGCCAAGTGGCAGGGAAAGCATCATATTTAAAGTACACGGAAGGACGATACATATAGAAAGCGGAATTCTAAGGCCTGGGGGCCTTTTTTGCAGCTACTCTCTTTACACACCAGTGGAGCAGAACTGTGAGTACCCAGGCAAATCCCTGATGTAAACACCGTGGAAAAAAACAGAAAAATGAACCCTCATTTAAAAAACAATGCAATGTCTGGCTCTTTTTAGCAAACATGGTCCATTTTACTTTTATAATCCCTAGAATGCAATGCTGCCATCAATCCCAAAGATACATTTAAAGGCTGATAGATGATCTAGCATTATGCTAAGCAGGTTTTCTGCACTTTCTTTTTGTTGTACTCAGTTCATACACGCGCTCTGCTGTCCACAGCCTACTTGCGAAGGTACATAACACTACCAAGGAATATATATAGAAATTAGTTGTCCTCAGGGTTCCAGGAGCTAAACAGAAAATACAAATGCACTCTACCCAGGAGCTAGGAATTTATTATCATTAGCTTTATGCTGAAAGGCTCAAAGGCTAATTTTTGATGCCGTAATCTGTTATTTAATGATCCAGACCCTAATTATCTAATATTTTGTACATAAACCTACTCCAGACATCCTCAGCCTGCAGGTTGCTGGTAGTCAAGCAGCTTGTCTCCTAAGGTATGAGCAGACCATTTTTATTACTGTTATAATTAGTATTCCAGGTACACTGGGCAAACATAGATTGACATATGATATGAATTGTATGAGCAATTTAAACCTCAAGGAACTTACTTTTATGTTCTATACAGCAATTACCTTGAAAACAGACTATGTTGTCATTTCCATGGTAATGAATCATGCCTTCAGAGAAATAGCAAACATAATATCAAGGAGATTAATATGATACTATGCAAATTATGAATCTATAAGTCTGCTTTAAGATCAAGCGATTATGGTGGGGACAAAGGTATGAAATATAAATCTGTACCGTTCTCAATCTCTCTTTTTTTTTTTTTAAACTTAGCAAATTGTAGATTTGCAGCAGGAAGAAATGTTGGCTTATTCTTTCAGTCTCTAAAAACAATGCTATAACCCATTCGTTTCCAAATAAAAATGAAGCAAGATCTAACAAAGACAATGGCAAGCAAGTAAATTTTACTGAAATAAAGCACATTTTTAAGGCATACCTAAACTAAGGAGAGAGTCGATTTGTCAATTACTCTTTTTATAGATCTGCAACCTGTAACAAAAACCATCTCCATCCCAGTATTGACTTAGAAGCATTTCTTTAAAGTATCATCCATCTTCCAATCTAATCTTTATTTTCTACTCCATACTGAATACACATAGTACTTATTAACTGGAAAGAGGAACAACATCTGTCAGGTAATCAAATAAAAGAAAGCAAACTAAAAGAAGGCAGAAGCAGCAACAGAATAACAGGTTTAACACCTAGTGAAATGGATAAGTGTTTCGTCTCCCCCCAAAAAATTCCAATTTATTGCAAAATCTCCTAACTAAAATATATTTTTTAAGTAGAGTACAAATATCCCCCTTATTTATAGTACTTTCATCCTTGTATTTGAGCAAGAGAAAGAGGAAATCCTCGTTTATTAAAATACCTAAGGAGACTACTGGCAGTGTTACAGTAAACTCTGTCCAAGGGCACTCTGCTGCCTGCTGTCAGGCTTTCCTTGCACACCCCTCCACCTGTAATGAGACACTAAAATTCATATGGCAGGAATTCACATGCAGAAGAAAGGACAGAAAATCTAAAATAAGAGAAACACTAAACTGAATGCCCCTGCCCCCCAAAAAAACCCAAACAAACAAACAAAAACCCAAACACTAAAACCCACAACCTAGAGCACATTAAGGTTTGATTAGTTAGCTCAAGAAGTTCATTAGAATTAGATGAAGGAACCTAATTTGTCGATCTTTTCAAAGATTGTCCAGATGCCACAGTAAGAAGTTGCCTTTACAAACACAAGGTTTTACCAATTTCTTTCAAATACTACCTACCTTTTTTATTCCTAATGAGTAGATCTGATTATCAATGATATGATAAACCTAAAAGTGAATGAGATGAAGTGTACCAAGTTTGATATCCAGCACTATATTCTGCCCCAAGCCTTCCAACCCTCATGGACTGCACTAGAACCGTTAGAAAAAATGAAAAGATTTTTGTTAGCTTCTAAATTCAGTTGGTCCAGAAATTATACAGAACGGACATATATAAAGTTTCATTTAATGAATTCTAAGTGAAACCCTATTAATTTCCCCCTCCCACTATCGTATTTTTCACCTTTCACCTATTGAAAATGTTTCTATTTAAAAATTCTCCCCACAACACTAATCATTTATTTTCACAACATTTATCACTCTAAAATCAATTGGATGCTTATAATACCTATGTGATGTCGCTCATATTTCTGGTTTCTCTCAATTAAACAGTGATGAGAAACAGCTGTCTTTGAGGAGACTGGGAACAAAGTTACAAGGTCAGTAAGTATTTGCTCCATTTATCCATTTTTGATCAAGCATGATTTGATTTATTTTTCTTTTTTAACCTCAGTAAGTAGCTAGAATGGTAGTTATTCATGAGTTACATTCAAATACAGAAGAACTGACATGCCACTGGAAATGACAAAATATTGATATCACATTCTTATAGCAAGCTGTAAAGGAAGAAGTCTGTCCTGATTCTGCTCTATGTTAGAATGAAGTAAGTGACTACTAAGTTAGTGAACGTGCACCAGAATTATGTATGAGATAATCAGGACTAGACGATATACAAGACTGACATCTACTTTTTGTAAAATACGATCATCAAGCCCATCAAATCACCACAGGGAAGTTTAGTCCACAAAGCTATGTAAACCAGCACATATTTGCTCTGACAGCTAAAATTGTTAGCTGCTTTTAAAAAAAGAGGAAATTTTAAGTCATCATGCTAAGCCCCAATACATAAGAGCCAGTCTTGTAACACCTTTCGCTATTCTTTTACATAAATTGAAGAACCAAAGACACCCCAGTAATATTTCTTCATCACTCAATTACCATATCCCTTTCCACCATTTCCCTTCTTGGCATAAGCAATATCAGTATTAGATGTATATGAACAGTAACTTTTTCCTATACAACCATCCTTCCAGATTTCTGCAACAGTAAGAGCAGGTTAAGGGGCTGAACGTAAGTTCAACAGCAATATCTTTTCTGAAAATAGCCATGAAGTCAGGAGTATAAAAATGACCTGGACCTATTGTACAGATTATTAAAGAATCTGGCTTAAAAAAAAAAGCCCAAAGAAAACTGACTTTCATGCAGCACTTGGCCCCTGAAAATTGAAGTCTCTTTAGACGATTCAAGAACACACTAAAGCAGAGACACTCTCAAATTCAATAATGAAAACATTTTCAGAAGCACTGAAGTTCACCTATGTTGATTCTCACTTATGAATATAACGTTTGGATATGCATAAAACAGTTGCAGTTTTTCTGTTAGTCAAATCAACAGGATACTCTATGTATATTCTGGCTTTCCACAGAAGAATCTTGTTTCAAGTACTCAGTCCATCTCATTAATTTTCCTTTTTTAGAGTAAGCCGACATTCTGAATTCAACATGCCCACCTATTGCCAACCTCTCGAAAGGGCGTTCTGCAGGATAGCATGGGAGAAATACATGTGTTAATAAAGAATTGCTTTGCTAAACTTTGAAATTCTACTTTAGCAAAAAGTTTATGGACTCAAGTTTGACTGTAAAATATGAGCAAGAATCGTTCTGCCATTGACGGTCTTCAGTTCTGAAAAGTCTGTAATGTGTTCACTAAATACCAAATTATATGTGTCTTTTTCTCCCCCCCCCCCCCCCCAAGTTCCATTTGTCTTGTGGACTTCTGCTCCCATCACTGCCACTTAAAGGAACAGCATCTTTCACCCCTACTTCATAGCACTTACACAGTTTAGTACAGAAACTAAACAAAATAAAATCAGTCAGAAATCATCAATTAGAAACGTTAACAAAAAGACCTTTCATTTTTCTTAAACAAGCCTTTAGAAAGGCTGCCGTTACACTTGGCCATTACCTGATAGGGTTGCATAAAAGGCAAGCAGCTTACAACAGGGACTCTCACCTATATCTCTAAAACACCTGGAATCAAGTTACCACTGTTAACAGAGGTCAGCGTGACATAAATGTTAGTTATAATATTATAATATTTCGTAATTCTGATTGGAATCACTTTTCTTCCACATGATGGACACTAAAGCTTGCTGATATCAAGCATTGCCTGAGTTCACCACCACCAAAACTTCACCTAATATATATAGCTGTGACTTACCTTCACTGAATTTCATATGGCTACTAAGACTGATAAACATTCAGGCACTGGTATGTATTTATGACAGTTATATTTTTGCTAGGACACACTTTATTTCTATGAAATGTAAAAGCGATGCATATTTTCTGAAAGTAGGAAATGTTTTCCCAATAAAATCCAAAAATATAAAATTATGACTCTCAAATTTATTGAGTATCAAGTACATAATAAAAAAATTAATAAGCTTTTTTCCTGCCATAGTATCTCAGAAAATTGTTGTATGCTATAAAATCCTGTGACCCCCTGGAGTCACTAAAACAGACCTGCCTCCAGCCCTTAAGCCCCTGTGTGACCCTACAATCAACACCAGTGTTCCCTTCGAATGCTGCAATCCCACTTTTAAGCCCTCTTTGAAATTCAATAACAAAAAACTATATTGGGCAAGCTTTTGAAGGGGTTTAAAGATCAAACTCTATTTAAATGAGTAATCACTCAAAAACTTGCATAATAATTTCAATGGACTAAACTTCAACATGGCACTAAAAAAAAAAAAAGAAGATAGTCATCTTCACAAGCCGAAGAACTGGCCTCAAACAACATCTGGAAGCGAACACAAAAAGTGTTTCCAAACGTTCCATAAATAGTGGATGACTGGGTTTTGCTTATAAAGATATATACAAAGAAAATCCAACTTTTCTTATATTTCTCCTGAAGTGGCTCACCCATTCATCAGCTAGTACGTTTTCTGATCATTTAATGCATGATATTTCACATAGTCTTTTTAAAAGCACTCATGTTTCCTATAATTAATTTTTCCCTACCAGAGAACATATTTTTTTATATATATGTGTGTGTTTGTGTATACATATACATACAGATAAAATCACACAAATAACTGCATGTACATGTACTTTTATGTCAAAGGATTTAAGTATTTTTGAAGTGTCATCATTGCTATCACATACTTCCCATCCAACTGTCTTAAATATTGTTCTTGTTTCTGCATTGATTTTTAGGTACATCATAGAATCCCGCAGAGCTTTTTGCATTTTTACTAAATCAGTTTTTATAAAGTTCTGATGGTTTCAGTTACTACCCTGCTACTCACCTCTTGAGTATTCTCAGTTCATATTTTGCTGACAGGAATAGAAGACCTGGCTTTTAAACACTCATTCTGCATTTAGAAAAGAAGAAAAAACACTACAGTATTTGAGGAAGCATTTCATAGTCTTTCAAGTAGAACCAATTCAAAGTAAAAACATTTTAGCTGTGTGACTGCAGATACCAGAAATTAGTTCCCTGTCTTCTGCTGGAGAAGATCAGGTACTGCTGATGGTTTTTCTATAACCCTATTATTCCTGTATGTCTATTTACAGTTTAAAAAAATAGAGAGATAAACTACCATATTGGCAGTTTCAGGCAAGCAACCATTCAGCATTTGCTTACGTTAAACACTCATTTCTATATACCTATTTATCTTTTCAGACATATATGAACCTCCTCATGCCCAAGAAAATGCTTTCTCAAGCCCTGATGACTCACTCTTCCTTGAAAACACAATTTGTAAAATACTGCCTTGTTTATGAAATTTCTAGGAAGGGCGGAAACAAGCAATGGACCAGATTTTCAACTGACGTTACCTATTTAAGGGAAATCTGTTTTTTAACATTTGCCTTAAAAGATGTGGTAAATGCCAAACAAGCATCTAGACTGAATATAGCCAATACAACTTTACTTAGAAAAATAAATATTTTGATAGACCTGAATCTAACTGACTTTCCTATTCTTTCAGCTGTCCTGTTTGCAATTCTGAAATGAAAGACAGATTCCTGCAAACAGCCTCCCTTTCAATAAAAAAACATCTGGGAAAAAAAAACAGTGTTTTTATTGATCCACCATTATTGAAAGGATACATCATAATGCAAGAATAAAAATGCATGCACAATGTAAAAATATTACATACATTGAATGGAAAAAACTGAATTACACAAAATTTTTTTGTACTTTTGAGCATCACTTCACACATTTGTGTTTCATCATGGAAATTAAGAACTTCCAGAAAGGTGACTTGACTGAAAAAAACATGGATTTCAAGGGCATGTGTCATTTATCTGGACTGGGATCTTGGATTTGAACTCAGAATTTTCCTTTTAAACCTGGTTTCATTGTATAATAGTTTTTTGACAGCTGCCCTTTATATTGAAAGTTTTTGTACAAGTATAAATGTATCACCTCTTTCAGGAATCACATTAGAAGTCAAATGTTTTACATCTCGTGAGTTTTCTTCGGGTTAAATAAATAAATTGAATCAGAGATTGAACTGAAAGCTTGACCTTGAAGTTGGCTTTTCATTTCTACAGCTCTCAAAGGTAGCATAGTATCAATAATTTTCTTGCTTAGATGTAGGTTTAAGTGAGGAATACCTGCATGTTCAGCAGAGAGTCTGGGAACTCCACTTCTGAAGTAAATGGATCAAAAAGTTGCTGTTTCTTTTGCTAGGGGCCGTCATGGACAAAACTGTCTCAGCTTGGGAAATTTTTACTTAATTTAATTTATTGTTAATCAACCCCAACTTCTGATCATTGATTTGGGTATTGGGAAAAGAGGGGAGCATGAAAAAAAAAAAATCAAACAACTTCAGTAAATACTCTTCCTTCCTCTTCCCCACACTCATCCTACACCAAACACTTTCTTTCCTCCACACCTCATCTCAACTTTCCTTATGTAGACGATAGGTCATTCCTGAGCCATCCCAGGCATCCCAGGAGACCGGCGGCAGTGCGCAGCAGTTTTCCTCTGCTGCTCTTTGCTTCTTGGTGCGTTTTCTCTGCGCCAGCATCAGTCGTCCATGGGCTGCAAGTCACTCAGGGGTATCCCTGCTCTGGCATGTGTGGCCCACAGGCTGCAATCCTTTTGGGTGTCCCTGCCCTAGTGTGGGTGACACATGGCTATAGCCCCTTCAGAAGTGACCCACTTTGGCACTAAACTCCTCCTTCCAAGAGTACATTTCCAGCCATCTTCACAACAGCACATCTTCAACAATGAACTTCCAAGACCATCTCCTCCACATCTTCACCATCATCTTCCTGCCCCTTTTCCTTAAATGTGTTCCCTGCCTGAACAGGGACACCACATACTCCCCTAACAGGCTGCAGTGTTGGCATGCGATGGAGTGTTTACATCAGCGTCGGAAAGAACTGGAACCAGCAAAAGCAGCACACAGGAGTTCATGGCCTCCTCCCATGCAGGGTGCTCCTGCAGAGCACTTCCACCAAAACCCTGCCAAATATGCCCAGAGAAGCTGGGAAAAGTTTAATAAATATTCACTAGAAATCGGTTTGCAATTTGTTTAAACGTATGCACACATAAGGTGTCTCTGAAGCAGACAGATACTTGTAATATAATACAATAGATAATGTGCATTTTGCTACTTCGGTTTATGGAGGTTCAATAGAAGTTACAGAGAGTGGCTGCAAACTGAAGTCATGTCCCACACAACCAGTTAAGGCACTTGGTAGAGCAAGGCATCATGCCAGCTTCAATTAAGCAAGTAATGGCTAAGCCTAGAATATATTCTTGTGAACTCTCAATATCCCCTATCCCTCTCCACCCCCTGCCCCCCTTTCTCTTGACCGGGGCATGGAGAGGGGCAGGAAGAGGTTCTCTGAAAGATAAAATCCTTCGAGATTTAGAAGGAAATTAAGATTCCTCTTGACCCACCCCCCCGTTTATTCCACCAGTATATGTCAGCAAGATCATCTTTGACTCATTCATTTACAATAGTTACAATATGTAAATGACTGTTTATTCTACATATTTCACCTGCCTTCAAAATGAAAGCTAGAGAAAAAGATAGCATTCTTTTTGGCTGGTTCAGCATGCTTTACAAAAAAGTGTGTAATGTTTTACAGAGTGGAAAAGGGATCTTTTACTCAGAACTTTGCAAGCTTCTATTTTCATCATATTCTTCCTCTCACATTTTATGATGCTGCTAAAAGTTCAGTGAATGGCAAAAATACAGATAAATAAATGGATTAGAACATCTGAATTCAAAATAATAGTGCTAATTACGATTATTTTATTCTACATATCTGTACAGATACTCCTTCCTCTGAAGTAGCCACAACCGAGAACATAGGACTAGCTGCATCTCTGCATCGTTACAGGATGGCAATTTCTACCTTCTCGTGTTAATAAGAGTTCAGAAGCATCTGAGACTTCTGGCCAGAATTTTAGAAGGGACTACAAGGTGACACTTGAGCAGATGCTCAGATCCATAATTGTTTTGTATTTCCTATGTGTATATTCACTTAATGATGATCAGCTCTAGATTAAGGGCATAATTATTCCACTGATTAAAAATTAAAACAACAACTAAAAATTAGCAATTAACATTTCCTAATATGTCAATACATAACGCTCATTATCAGTGCAGTCATAACCTAGCAGTAGTCACAGCAAGTGCAGAAGAGGTCAAGAACGTATAAAACATGCTTAGCTATTTTTTTCAAAGAACAACTGATTTACTGGCATCTGATTTAATTTCTTGCTTATATTGAGTTAAAAATTGAAGTGCACTTTTTAATACTTGCATTCCCTAAAGAAAGCGCTATAAATTATCAACAAAGTATCCAAATGTAATTGAGATACCTCGATAATAATCATAATATATTTTTTAAAATATATAATCTTAAATTCAACAATGCATAATCATATACTGACGATACCAGAAAAAGAGGTGGTTAGAAATGCCAGAACAAACTTTGGATGGGATCATCTTTGATTCTCTACAAAAAGAGCTGAAAATAGGAAACACTATCACGAGACCTAGTATAGCACACACGCTGGGGGCAGGCCTAAAAGTATGAAGGCAAATACTTCAGGATTCAAGCTACCAGTTAAGTGTCTTACATCTCTTGAGGAGGTAATCATAATTGACAGTCATCAGATGCTGTTCTAAAAGGTACACCTCTGACAAGCGCAGCATACAACATGTGCTTATTAGTAATACTAAATCGTATTTCAGCCCTTTGCAGGAATCATTTTTCACTCACTAGGAAGAATAGAGGTCAGCAACTATATGGCAGTTATAACAAGAAAATAGATAAAAATTAAATTATTTTGAAGAAAGCTCTTAGAAAACATTTAAAATGTTTCATATAATGCAAGAATCAACCAGATTTATTATAATTAAAAAGAATCTAGAAATTCAGCCAGCAAGCTTAATATTGGAAATAATATAATAAAACTTCCAACTTCCTTTCACAATTCCTGACTTCTTGTAAGTCTTGCTGATAAATTTAACATTTGTACTGTGTTACTGAAGCAGCTGATCTGCAGAACTGGCAGTTAAGGTTAACTCAAAGAAAATTTCATCAGTTCTGCAAAGGAATCCGTGCTGAAGAACCCACGCCTGTGTGTCTAAATGGAGAAATAGTCTCTTCAGGATTTGATAGCAGCCCTTTAGATCAATAATCTCATAGCATATACAAATTATCCTTTTTAAAAAAAAAAAGCAAGGGAAAAAAAAAGTTATGTGAAAAGGAAACATGAAAATGTTAGGACTTCCTTTCTTTTATGAAGAAGGTTGAAAAGTAGCCAGCTGGCAAGCAGTTTTGCAGAACAAGACCAGTGAGTCCTGACGGATACCAAGTTGATCACAAGCCAGCAACATGCCCTTGAGCCAAAGACAGCTAACAGTATCCTGGGCTGCACGAGGAAGAACATCGTTAGCAGGATGATGCTACTCAGCACCGGTGAGATGCAACTGGAGCGCTGGGTCCAGTTCTGGGCTCTCCAGTACAGGAGTGACACAGACATACTAGAGAACGTCCAGAGAAGGGCTCCACTGGATTGGAGCATCTGACATAGAAGGAGAAGCTGAGAGAGCTGGGACTGTCTAGCCCGGAGAAGGGAAGTTACCCCCAACGTGCGTAAATACCTGACGGAGGGTGTAAAGAAGACTGAGCCACACTTTTCTCATCGGTATCCAGTGACAGGGCAAGTGGCAACGGGCACAGATTGAAATACAGGGAATTCCAACTAAACGTAAGTATAAGCTTTTTAATTGTGAGAGAGATCAGGTTGCCAGAAAGCTTATGGAGTCTCCATCCTTGGAGATATTCAAACCAGTCCTGAGCAACCTGCTCCAGCTGGTCTTGCTCTGAGCAGGAGGTTGGACTAAGGCCATCACCAGAGATCCCTTCCGACCTCAGCCACTCTGTGATTCTGTAAATACTCTCAAGGAGATAAAGATTTTATTAGCTTTCATAAGATTTTATAGAATTCATCACAGCATCTCATCAGACAAATTTAAGAAAGAATTTTCTACTGCCATGCACCCTGTTTTTTCCACGCATGTGCAGAGTTTGAAGTAGTGCTCACAGAATATGCACCCTCCTCCATAAATTTCAATGCCCAGAACCTTACTTTGAGGGTTCCCACACTCATTTCATTTTTATGCATTGTTTCACTGTGCAGATATACCTTCACAAAAGGCAAGTTAAAGAGGCTTAAGATACTTTATTAAAATTGTATTTCTACTGCAGTAAGAAATCAGTTTCTTACACAACTTTGATGGAATTTATTGACGTGACGAGATCTACACTTCATTTTCACTTGCATAAAAAAAATCCAAAAAACCCAGAGCCAAGATATGAAACACAAAATACAGACAGAGAAAACAATTAGACACTTGAGGAAGTAAAAGAAAAAAAAGGATAAAGTTTTTGCTTGCTCATTTATTTTTTTTTTATCTGTACAGAAACAGACACTTCCCTGACCTAAAGGAAAAAAGTAATTTTGCAGAGAAAGTTGAACAAATCCCTGGCATTTTTCCTCATTTGGAGAAGAAAGGAAAAAAAAAAAAAAAGACACTTTCTTGAATATGACAATTTAGTTAATAAAGGACACATTAATCTTCCTGAAACACTTGGCAGAAGGAAAAATATACAGAAATGCCAGTCCTTGGTCATTTGAAAGTGATTTTCCATCGAGGACTGACTTTAATGACTGCAAATATAAGCCATGTTCATATAATTGCCTGCAGTTACCACCTATAATACACACTGTTTTAAATCAATATACTAATTTATTCCATATTATTCAAACAACAATGAAAATATCTTTTCTTTCTTCATTATACAGTTACAATAAGTACTATATTTACATAATTCTTCAGAGAAATTGTCTTAGGGTACTACATTTTCACCTATTTAAATGGGTCATTGACTTTTAAGAAGTTAGAAATTTCATGTATGTTTTAATTGACTTTGCTCCCCAGATGATGATAAAAGCGCCACCAAATAATTTAAGGCAACTTTGATAGAGGTTTGCTTTGGCTCAGTATGCCTCTTTGAAAAAGGGTCTAAGGAAAGCACACTGTTCATTGCAAATATCACTATTCAAACCCTTCAAGCAAGTTAGGCAAAGCTGTAACTATTTCCAAATTAGAGGTTTTGTGCTGGACCCAGTCTTTCTCCTTATTCTCTTTAATAGCAATTAAAAAATAATGTGACTGTGAGGGAGAAAGACTTCTTTACACAGAGCATTTGCAACTATTTATAATAGTCTCATGAATCCTAACACGTATGTGGAGAAACAAATTGCAGATACACATATCTAGAGTTACTGATTTTAATTTCTTCAAGTTTCTCTGCCCTTTCTAGTCTTTAGAAGTGTGGTTTGTGAAGTTGCACTTGACATTGCAGACTTCATCAGAGAGGGGAATTCATATTTTTCAAGTTTTAAAGGACTCGCTAAAGGCAAGCGAAAGAGAAAGGCCTATGAAAAACTTTTAGCAACATTACTACTGTTCAGCCAAGCTCTGTATCATGAAAACCTGAACTTAAGAACAATCAAAAATCCTTTCAGTAACAAAATTATTTGTCCAAAACAGATAAAGAAATGAAAGAAAAGAAAATAGAGGGACTGAACCAAAACCTGGAACTAAACTAAGAGCCCCCAAAAAAGGTGGCGTTGGGGGTTTTTTTTTGGATGTTTTCTAAAGCAAGACTCTACATAGATATCTCTAGATATTTTTTCCTGGAGAGAATAGTCTACATCCTCACACACATTTCAGTACAGCTATCCAACCTAATACTCCCCACAAGTCTCAGAAGACAGAATACATAGGACAACTTTGACATGATTCCAGCATTTTTCCTTTGACACTTTGGCAAGTGACAACCTTAACGGACCAAGCCTTGCACCACACAACCAACAATACTACTTTACGCTGCTGCTACTTCCTCCTCTTAGGGAAGCAAAGGGGTGCTAATTATATCTGGAGCTATTCATAAACCGTGATCCTTTCCTAGAATGCTCATCAACCACATTACTGACCTGTAGCACGCTCTCAAGCTCTGTGCCAAGGTTATATTCGAGCTGGTTGGCACCTTTTACCCAAGAAACAACCCAAGTCAATCAGGACATCCTGACACCCTAAAAGTCAATGATCCATTTTAAGCAAATAAAAATCTAGTGTGGTTTGACAAATTAAACAGTTGTATGAATTCAGACTAATACTTACTGCAACTGTATTATAAATGAAGAAAGGATACTTTTATTATTTCAAGAAATACCTAAACAGCTAGACGGCAAAGTGCATTGAAAATTTCACTCCTAAATCATTTGATTATCTTACAGTTTGTATATACCTAAACACACACATTTCCACACATAGGTCCTACAGCCTGGAAGCTTGTTTCCTAGTCTTGTCCCAGTCGCTCTGCAAAATAGACTCTCTCTAAAAATATGATGCAGATAATTCCTCAAGAAGTTCCTGCTATTTTTTGTTAAATGGCAGATGGCCATTCTACAGAAACATAGTAGAATATCTTTAGAATGGAAGTTTCATTAACTTCCTTTTTTTGTCTGCTGTTAAGAACTTGGGCTTTTTTTCTTGGTTTTAAACAAACATTTTCAAATATCACCACAATGAATACCCATAAAGGCTGTAAATTTTACAGCTTCTCAAGTCCCTGTAGTTTTCACATTTACAAGGACTGCTAATGCGCACTTAAGCCCTTGCTACTCCTCCATTTTTAAAGGAGTATTTTATATTTTTTCCCAGATAAACAAATCTAAGAGATCATAACATCCACCTTTTCATCAATTAAAAAAAAAACAAGTACTGTGTACTAGGCACAACTCCATATTCTTTCAGCAATTTGGATGCCAACATGTAGACTTATTTCCTGCTGTATTTAACTTTTTACTTAAAATGCAACTACTCATCCATTAGTTAGCCTTTCATTATTTCCATTACACAAATGCAGTCAGTATAAAGCCACGTCTGCTTTGAGAGTTAATATTTTGGCTCATATCTCACACCTGTACTGTGAACTGCCACAGCACAAAACCAGTTGCATCATTTACTAGTTGGCATTATTCATTTCTCAATGCTGCTTCTGAAATCAGCAACACATTTTTGAACACATGCTGGATAAAGCAAACAGAAAAGTAATCGCCTGAAGTAAGAATGCTTTGATAGTTTTCCTGTTAACGTTCAAGAAGAGTTTAAACTATATTCTTTGTTAATTATTAGGATACTTCAGTCACACAGGGGAGTAACCAGAGTTTCAGTGCTCACTGGGTTACTTTTCTGACTTTAGCAGGCACTCGATCAGACTTTAACCTTGCTAAGCTTATGATGATCTTCTCAATATAGGCCACCCTGCGTACAACATACTATATCACTTGTAACACTATGGGTTAAAGATATGTCAGAATGCTTGAGAACATCACACTAATTGCTTCTCAAAATATAAAATTACTGTGTAACAAGCCCAGAGAACGCTACAGTCCAGACATTTATTTAAATTCCTTATAAATCTAAGTAATTATATTACCATTCTGGCTGATTATTTTCTATCTGTGACATTAGCCCTTTAGGTTAGATGCATTCAACCGTCATAAGTTCACGAACACGAATAACCTTCGAAAAATTAACACTTACTCTTCCACTTAAAAAAATGGTAGGTGAAACAATCTTTAATTCTTGTGAGAGCAAATTCTTATAGGAAAAGTATTACTCTAAGCAGTTACAACTTGTGACTCCTATTTTACATACCTTAGTGCTGTTCTATTAACAGTGACACAACATCATTAAGGGGGCATAGTCAGTGCTATGTAAGAACAAACAGGCTCAAAATCAGTTTCCTTCCATTTCCAACAGAGGCATCAAGCTATTATTTGTACAATGCAGAAGTAGTGAAAACATTTGACACTACCAGGAAATAAGGTTATGCTCTGAGTAATTTCCATCAAAAGCTGTTACAGGCATAAGTGAATAGCGACTCTGTAGGCTATGTTAAGACTGAAATTATGTTCTTCCCATTTTAATAAAAGTAAGTTCAATGGGTCATCAGAAGAGCAAAGATGGAAGTAATGGCACAGATGAAACTTCAAGAATAGAATGGAATTAAATCCTTGTGTTTTGTAATGGCATTCCCAAAAAGCCATAAACCCCTCGATTTTGCTGCTGTGGACTTGCATGTATTAAAAAGTACAGGAACCATCACATATACACAACTGAAGTACCAGCATTAGCCCATATTTGCCAACACTTGAAATACAAACTGCAGCAAAGAAAATGTGTATAAAACCATATGTAATCAAGTTACATATATATTTTTAATACTAAATATAATTTACAATAAAAAGAAAATGCAAATCTTCCAAGTTTGTGACTTTAGTCATGATTAAATGATTCTGGCTTTCACACAATATTTTGTTTAAAAAAAAAATTTCTGTAAAAAAACCTTCTACGAAAGTACCCATTCTTACCCTAAAGAATGTTTTCCTGCTACTAGTTTAATGCCTAAGGTAATAGACAGCCTAAGGTAATAGATCCGTTTTTTTGTACATCTTTTAATCGTGTAAATGGTCAATGCTATCACAACAGTATTCTGCTGCAGCTTCCCATCAGAAGCACAGCTTTTAAGAAAATATCACTAAGTATCACAAGGATTGGAGTTCTTTTGTTCACATTTTCCTCGTTTTTAAACTGAGCATCCATTTAAAAGCAAGCATTAAATTGTAAAGCTCTGGTAACTGTGAAATCCCTTGAACTGAATGTTTGCTATCTCTAGACATGCAAGAGATCTCTGTGTGGAATCACTCTCATCACTTCAGTAAAGACCTATAGTGAGCTGCTCAGAGATCGTACCATAAAAATATCTAGATTATTGTCTACATCTTTGAATTTCTGTAACTTAAGGTCTAACTCTGCATCTAGTCATGCCAGATTTATGTCAGGTTGTATATGATATGATTTCAGAAGTACTAATGTAATCAATTACTGCTCTGACACATCTTAGTCTTCTCATATTGGTCTCGACAGAACTTCAACAACAGTAAGGCAAAATATCATCTTACAGAGAACAGTGTTTTCACTTCCAGTGACATGCCTACCCTGAATATTAATTGGAAGTTACTCTTAATAAAAATAAGTCTATTGGCCAAAAGAGGAATTGACCTGCACATTATTTGCACAGTGATGGGCATCTGAGAGACAGAATAATGAAAACCCTGCCATGTCAAGAGTTCTTGTTACGGCTTTTTAAGTTAAAAGCTAGATATTGAGTTTGTAGTATGAGGATGCACGTATACAAACATCCTTCAGCCAATGATGATGGTTGCATATTTTTCATCAAGGAATTAAAAATAGCACCATCTAGGAGTACGTGCAATAGAAAGTAGTACAGTGGAATTCAAACACTTTGATACATTTTACGAACAACTATTTGTGGTTATACTAAAGAAATAAAACAGAAACATAATGTTGTCCTGTCTTTTTTAGTTTCAGGACCATATTGAAAATATCATTACTCTTCCTAGATGAAAAAAAGAAAAAATGCCCACTGTATTATCTTTAAAAAGAAAAAAAATGGTAATTTAATTTTTAATCATAATCTGAGAACTTCATAACAATATTTATGAAATTCCTGTTGAAATTAATATACATATAGGAAAATAAAAATTGATTGAGCAGTACAGCAATGCCAAAGAGCTCTGGAGGAGAGTAAAAACCAAGACACAGACATTGTGCTCCATAGCATAGGATGAATTCGAGGGGTTCTTGTGATTTTTGGGGTTTTGAAACCTATTTTCCTATGCAAACACGTATCTCTCATCAATGCAGAAATTTGAAGGTAATGACTCAGGAAACAAATATTTCATTTGCCATCCTGTTCGTCTTGTTGATCAGCATTTCCAAGAATTTGCAGCTGAAATAAGAAACAGTAACAGATCAACTAGAGTGGAAAAGAATCACAAAAATCTCTTTAACAGATTTTAGTCATTAAATATCTTGGAACTTTAAAAGTGTTGATTTTATGACTACAAAATAGACTTCATCTCAAAAATAGCTGTCTTCAACATTTAGTCATTCCAGAAAATACGCAAGACAAAACTAGGATAAGAAAATAAATCAAGAAAGCAATGTTCCTTATTCAAATGGAAAGCTTTGAAAATATTCCATGGTGCTGTATTTTTATTTCCACTCTCAGTGAACACTCACATCTCTGAGTTTGCTTCCAAGAAACTTTTCCACAGAACAGGATAAAAATGCAAAATAGTGGAAGTAACCAGACTCATAATGAATTTGTTTTCACAGATCACTGAAAATTGGTAGGCATTTTAAGTTGCTTAAATGCTTCATGAAAGGTTTTTTGGTTTATAATAATTTTCTCCCACTCTGAAGGTATGTAGCCTAAACGTGAACTTTAACAGAAGGCGTACTTGCTCATACTTTTCAAAGCTAAGTGATAGGAATGCACAGCACTGTGCATTTTATCTTCTGGAGAGACTCAGGAAAAGTTCGTGGGGTATGGGTCTGAAATGGCTTACATGTCTTTTGCAGATAGATACCTCTTCTGCAGAACTGGGATGCCGTACTGGAAACGGAAAAGGTTATTAAAAAGGTCTCAGTAAATCACTAGGAAATAAATGAGAAGGAAGACAATCTCCACTGTTCTCTACCTTGTGCAATCAGTTATACACTTGTACAAGGGGAATTTCCATGCTTTTTAATCAGCCTAGATTTATACTTTGAGCTGACACAAAATCCAAGAGCTGTGGCTTATATTGTTATATATAAAGCCCATTAGTCACAGACGCAACAAAGCCTTTCCCTCTTCCACAGGTTCACTTTTTCTTGAATTCTTCCTTCATTTTAATCAAGGGAATACAATGGAAGTAAACCCCAGGAAAAAAAAAAACAACAAACATTCAGCATAAAATCAAAGATCCAAGTTCTCCAAATAACTCAAGATACAGACGTTTTCTCTCCTTTGTATTCTCACCTCATTGCATCATATAAGTGAAAAAACTCTCTCCTGAACTACCGGTTCTTTTTCTATAGAACTTTGTTTATCATTACTCCTTCCAATACTTACCACCATTAAAAAGTGGTAAAAAACCCAAAGATTATTACAATAATCTATCATCTAGATAAGATCTTCACTTCAAATGTCTTATCTGAGGAGCTCATAACTACTGTTTTATCTCAGACTAGAAACATAGAAATAATAATATTTATCCAAGCATAGCAGCATTGCCTTTCTTCCAACACATAAGCTATCAACCTTACATATGACCTATGGAGTAGTTTTTGCTGTTCTCTTCCAACCCCCCCCCCCCTTTTCATATAAAATTAATTCAAGCAGGGCCTTGGAGCAACGTACAGCAGCAGCATTGCTATAGATGATGGACATTTTTCTCCGATTCTTTTAAAACTAAAACAATAAATGCAGTCTCCTCCAGAAAACAACCACTAGAGTGTAATACAAGCACCAAAAGATAAAATGGGACATTTCATTCACTCTGCTGCTCTCAACTATCCCAGTATTAATAGTTCTGGATAAGTAGCTAAATGAGCTAACATGAGAACAGCGCTTACAAGAAAAAAAACCAAAACCTCATTTCCCAAATGTATTGAAGCAAGGAAGCCACACATATTAAATGTTAATCTCACCTGAATGAAGCTTTTCATTTTGATCAAAAATACTGAAGCAAAATTTTTGGCATTTCTGATTCAGCATTTCATGCCATTTTTTAGTTCTTAGTCTAGTTTGATTTATTTTCACTCCAGAAATGGTGACAAAGCTAAAACAGAAATACTGAGCTGCCCGGTGTATGCAAATCTTAAGTTTTAAACACACTTTTTGATCTACATGAATGATGAATGTTCCTATGTTTTAGAGCCAAATGAACAAAATGAGGGAGGGAGGTTTGATTTTTTCATACTCTCGTGCTTAATGATTACTCCTGTGTGCAGTTTCTGGCAAATTTTCAGATTTAAATGGTTTGTGTTTGATTGACAGGAATAAAAATAATGAAAATAGGAGGCACCTCGATGTTGTTCTCAAACTCAGACAGGGTATCCCCCCCGATAATAATGGTTCCTGTAAGAATCAATATGCAAATATATACATGCCCCTTATCAGCTACTTTATAAAAGAAACAGCAGTTTGATTATATTGCTCTGGAATGGGATTGTCCAAGCCTTTTGACCTATGGGCTGGGTGCATGTTCAGGTACCTGTCTGTAAACCAGTAACGACGTTCCCACGAGTCCCTGGCCACAGAACACGTGGTACCCAGGTATGCCAAAAGAATAGAGCCCTGGTGCCAAGAATACAGACATGGTAACGTGACCTACATGTCCCTGGAGAAGTAAAGCAACTTTTACTGGAGAAAAGACTGAGAGGTAAAGAAACAGTAGGAAGACTACAGAGAATATGAAAGAAGAAAAGCTACTCCATAAGCCAAAACAAAGGCATCAAAGTTATTCATATTTCTACACAGCTAATTACAGTGGAAATAGGCGTGAACAGCAGACTTTTTTAGTTGGCGAATTTCTGCCACAGATACTAAACTATGTGGGGAAAAAAAAACCATAAAGGAGGAGAAGCACAGAAGAAAAGCAGCTCAGAAAAGGTCCTGAGCACCCTGAAAACAATGAAGATTATTCTTTTTTTCCAGGCAGGAATGTGCAGCACTGTTCTCTCTTACTAATCACATACCATTTTTTGGTTGGCTACCAAAACAAATTATGATGACACAAATGTAACTGACCCCAAACAAAAAGGGAAAAAATTAAAGGAATAGAAGAATGATTTAAAAAAAGTCAAATCTTCCTGAGAAATGTGTTTAAAAATAAAGCCAGAGAAAAAAAAACATGGAACAAAGCCTAAAGTGTCTCTATTGGTATACTACTTTGACAGCTTGCTGTTCTATAGCAACTGCTTTATCAGTGATGGTAACTTGCACGTAGCCTTTACCCCAACATGGCATGTTTCCATTAACATTTCCAAGCTATTCAAGTATAAGTGCAGATAATAAAAATCTGATTAACTCTGATATCATATAAGGCCAGTCTTATATGTGTACAAGGGAATAAGAATGGGAAAATGTCCTCAGAAGCGTTGGCTCACTTGAAGTACTTGGTCGCTAGGTACTGCTAGGAAACTCCCCCAAAACACATGAAACTCCAGGAGATCCAGAGTCTTTCCATCTGCAGAAGCCACTTGGATGGAACAGGTCTACTTTCCTCTGCACAAAGATGTCCCTAAAACACTTTGCACCATGAAAACTACAACAACTTTAGGCATCTCCTTTAATGTTTTCCCAGTGCCATTTACCACAAGTGGAAAAAACTGAATACTGTGTCAGAGTGTTGTAAACTTAGCTTTACACTCTAACCTACATTTCAGTGCAATATTTAAGGAACCTTTTTTTCCTGAACAGTTTGGAAAAATGGCATTATCATCTAAGTATAACCTTCTTCAAAGAGATGGAAAAGTAACGTAATTACACAATACCTAGGTCATTTTGAAAATTGTAAGTGAATTTAAAACAGTAATAACGAATAATTAAAAGACATTAAGTGTATAAAGTACAAAAGAAGACAGGTTTTAAACCTTTTGAGAAAATTAAATTAATGCCTTTTCTTCAGTTACATTAATATAATTTAGAGGAGCAAAGTGTTGTGCTTTTCATGGCCCTATTCATTTAAATGAGAAGTTACAGTCTAGGGAAACTTCAAATTTTACCAACAGGGCTCAACCTTACCTCTATTACCAGCCATATAAATGAGAGCAGAATTTCCTTTTTCTGCTAGAGAACAGCAACAGAAACACCATGTAAAATATGGAATCAACTTCTCCAATCATTAGCATTCATTAAACCACTGTAGCTAAACCAAACAAGCAACAAATACATACTATTTCTCATTAATAAAGTATAAGCGTGCAGGTCGAAAATAGTTCTTGACCCACTACGAGTGGCCAATAAGCCCCTACAATAAGAGAAGGTCCAGAGGAGATGGGCAAGGGTGATGCGCCCGTGAAGCTCAGGAAATAGCACAGGGTATGACTGACCAGAGCTGTTGCAAAGAGAACGATCATAGCACCAAGGGACCAGAGTTTTAGATAAACAGCTATCAACAGCTGAGTGGATCAACTGACTATATCACAGTTGAGTGGACAACTGGTGGTATAAATGTTTCTCCCCGAGTTCATTAAAAGTGCGTGAACGCCCGAGTTAGCCAGACCACCATGGGGGGAGCGAATATATGGCTCAGCCCAACACCGAGTATCAAAACTGAGCAACTAACTAAAGAATTTCAAAGAGAGCAATGGCTTGAGCTGGCCTCAACGCACCTATTGATTCCTGTGATGGGACGGCCAGCATCATGACAGTGAGCATATTCTAGAGACCAGCAATAGAGATTACATTGGTATTGCGATTAATCTGTATATTGCAATTTTACTAAGTATAACTTACACTTGTATTGTGATTTCTGTATATTGCTGTATCATTCTGCCGAATCAAAAATCCTGTGTAATATCAAGTAAATTTAATATTAAACAGTATACCCTCTGCACGTGGAGTATCTAGAAAAACCTGGTCAGAGTATTGGACGCTGGCACCCAGACAGAGATCCATCAAAGCCAATGTTTCTTGGCTCTCAGTGAGAGCACAAACTCACTTGCCCTCTACAGGGAAGACAGCAGGCTACTAGTCCCTGAGGGTGGAAGCAAGGCAAGTAACACATAATACACAAGATTTCAAAAGATTTGCCTAGGACCTTACAGCCAGATAAGCTCTGAATACAGACCTCGTACAACAGTATATAGCACCATGAAAATGTAAGTTCCAAAGTTCCCCTAGAAATCTCAGCACTATTTTATCACATAGCAAAAATGTGCAAAAATTCTCCCTCAGGTTCTCTTGATTATCTCCTTCTGGGTTTGTTGTTTTGACACTACACTGGATCTTATTTTGTGGATATATTCTAGTTCTCAAAAGCCACAGTTTTAAGAAATGAGGAAAAGAATGGCAGAGATGTTACCAGGATGCAGTTCAGGAGAGTAAAATGATTTTCTGTCTCACTGAAACAGTTTCAAACTACAGCAGTAACAGCCGAAACTTTCCATCTGGTAAGTGCTTAGCTATATGACCACAGCTGGCAGCTGCAATTTGGCCATACCCAGTAGGTACAAACACATGATCAGGAAGATTGTGTTATTCTCGGCACTGTCGCCAATCAACACCTAAGCATACCATAACTGCTTTTTCTAGGATTTTCTTACTGCCTCAATAAAACTTCGTACTTAGAGCATGCCCTCGATTCAGAATCAGTTCCTCAGTTCCCTTCTCCTTGTTCTAATATCTGACAAAAAAAAAGAAAAGCAAGGCAAGTGAGAGGAATAGCTCATTATCACATGCCACTTCTTGTCTTTTGTTATGGGTTGTGGGGTTTTTGTTGGGTTTTTTGTTTGTTTGTTGTGGTATTTTTTGTTTTTAAACACAAGTAGCGGGGTTCAGGCTGCCAATTGCTTTTCCATTAAATGAATACAAATAAAAAGTTTTATACAGGAAAGACATTCCAGCAGTATCATAAATTTTCCTGGACCTATTAAAAATTCTTAAACAATTCCTGATTGTTAGAACTGTGCTGACCTTCTTTTGCATGAACAGTTCTAAGAAGCCTTTGTTGTTATCCAGAATCATTTGTATAAAAGCACAGATAAAACATCCCTAGATTTCTAACATAATTTCTACCTCTCTTACCTTCTGTGGTACACTGTCTCTTTGGCTTCTTATATCACTTCAGTAAATTATCCCCCCTCCTTCAAGAAAGCAGCAGAATTGATTTTTGGCATGATATTACCATCCTTCTAGCTGCTATGCCTCTTTTCCTTCTTTCTGTAATTTCTCTTTGGAGTAGACACACGAAGAAGCTACTACTTTGTGTTTGCACAGTAGTTAGCACAAATGGGATTTTATTCTGACTTTGCTCTGGTCATTATTTTCAGAAGCAAGATAAAAACATTATTACTAAGATAAAAACATTATTACTACATATAGAAGCATACCCTATCAAACTACTCCAATAATAACAGACATATCTCTGTGTATGCACAATGCTCTGATCCCATGGAAAAGGGACGGTACCAGAGCTTCCTAGTTCACCGCCTCTCTTTCTTGTGCGTACTATGAGCCTAAAAGATAAATTGCCAAAAAGTCACTTATGGTGCTTCCAGCCATTATCTTCTGGTTTTAGTGATGACTTTGTAATAAAGTTTCAGCAATTTCAACAATGCGTGATATATATTACTAGATGAGCTTTTTTCTTTCTTTTTCTTTTTTTTTTTTCGATTAGAAAAGAAACTTTAAGAGTGAACTTCAGCTAAAGAATTTGCAAGCAACAAATCATTTTGAGAAAAAAAATTAAACACAGTCATTTTTATTAATGGAATAAACAACTGAATATAGTGAATGCTTTTAGTTTAGCATGCAAGCCTACTATAGGAGAAAGCATACCTTCCTACCCACCGCAAGGTGAGTCCCAGAATCAATATTTGGGACTTTTTTTCCCCCCTGTTTAATCGCCAGCATCCAACAGCTTTCCTCCTCTGTAACTGTAGCTGCTGGTTACTGAGCATTACTGAATAGAGAGCGAGCTCTGTCTGAGCTCTTCTGAAAAACTGACTCTTTTAGAAATCTGAACTGTGTGGAAAAAACGGGAAAACTGGCATTGGTGACTAAATTGTATCATTTTCTCATCCAAGTAATACACAGTGTAGGCAAAAAAAAGAAAAAATTTAACCAGCAAACGGTGATGACTTGAAGCAAATCCACAGGCTTCTCCTACACAGTTATTATCTAAAGAGCATTAGAAATAAGAGATGCCTCAGCATGTGCTCGGAATTCTGAAGAGAACAAAGACAGGACTGGAAGTTCCCTGTGTCCTCCCTGCACTCAATGTAAATTCTGTACAGTCAGGCCAGATGAAAAATCAATGCCTGGGAATCAGAATATAACGAGTTCTTATGTAATGAAAATGAATCCCATTCATTTCTTCACATCTGTATATACTTAGCCTATTTCTTCACATTTCGGGTAAGTACAGACAGTCATCCTTTATGGAAATAAAAAATCTCTTCTGTTACATGTGTAACGTGTGTTACATGTGTACATGCTAGAGTAGATTTATTTTGACTGTAAACATTATGTTCAAATCCCCAATTAAACAATTCACACTAAATCTCAGATCAGCAAAATAATAAGCATATGGTTAATCTGTTGGAACACCCCAGTTTAACACGTGCTTAGTTGTGCTCTTTCCAAATACCAGGGCTCTTTGCATGTAACAAGTTTGCCTTAATTCACATCTCCCATGTAGCACGTCCCTGTAATTATGACTGCCCTAATGTTAGGAAAACATATGCTAAAATAAGACAGGCTACATCAGATAGAGGATGTGTAACTATCACAGTCAGAGGAAATGTGGTTCCGTTCTCATCTCTATTATTTTCTATGAGTTATCTTCTTTTACTTATCTCTTTTCCCACCATTTACAAACACATGGAGTGTTTACAAAATCTAACTTACTGAGACAAATTTACGCGATAATATACGGGCTGGATTATTTCAGATGTTCACTTAAACTGGAACATCAAAGTGGAACTTGGAAAAGCTATGCTATGTTATTAAAATAAGTTTGATATTTCATCTTTCCATGAACAAGTATAATCACATGCAACAGAAGGACTTTGCTTTTTATCTTCTTTTAGAGGTAGTAGTGGGAGCAAGTTTCTCGAATTAGTTCTATTGAAACTGATAGAAGCTTAAAAGCACAGATTTACTTTAAGATTAAAGCAACACTAACCTTTCCAACATTACAAATAATTTACATTTTAAAACGGACTTTTTCTAATCTGAACTATATGTAGACATATATGACTTATATACCATATGCCTGAAGAGAAAAAGAAAAGAATCTCCAGAAGAGCAACATAATTAGTTTCCTTTGCACAATTCAGCCAAGAGAGATTCAGGTCACTCAAAAGATGGCAAAAAAATCCAAAAAGCAATAAAAACCCACCTACGGAAGAATTTGCAAAGATTGGAATAAAGAGAAAAAAGTCGATAAGCCAGCAAATACCACTTCCAGTCTGCCAGGGAATTTGCCTGGGGCAGAGTAGAGCACCAACACTGCTAAATATTGTGCAGGAACATAAATCCACCTTGTGAATGCACACTTTGTAATCCCTAGATGTTACAAAATAGCGGCCCAGAGGGTCTCACTGAGAAAGTCAAGGCAGGTTTTGAGAAAATGGGACTTCTGCTACGCTGGGGAAGGAACAGAAGTCCCAGGAAAGGACTTCTGTCCCCTCACAAATTTATCGTTCAATGCAGCAATCTGAAGAACTTGGTAACTTCAAGCTGGAAGAGCAGCAACCAAGAGGAAGCACCTACAACTGGTTCTCATACTCCTGAACACTAAACACATCCAGATGAGAACTTTGAAAACAGGAGTCAAAATAATCCCATTTTTACTCCTCACAAAGAAATGAGCAAACTAGTTAAATAATTTTAGCCTGCAGAAAAAAAAAGTTTTTTCTGGATCTGAGGTATAAATTGAACATGGAAAAAACAGTGCCATTATTAGTGAGAGATAATATATTGATGAATATATTTTGCTAATGAATCCTTTTCAATTAATAAAGAAGAAAAAGAAATAGTACAATTTACTATGGGAAGTCAAATTAGGAAAGCTCATCAGAATCTGTAAATCTGTTACAGACACCTAGTGTTGAATAATTCATCAACTGTTTAACACATTTACTAAAAAAAAACCATGTAAATTACTTTTATCACTGGCCTAATTCTAATCTTTTGTTTTGTGAAGGGATTCTTTTTTCGTAGCACAAGTCTGAAAGTTTAATTGCAAATTGATTAACATGGAGCTTTGCTAATTAAATCAGCTGAAGGAGATTTAGGCTGACACCATGCTAGGTGCTCAAATTAAGGGACTGTCCCATTGCATTAAATATAGTGCATTTATCATAGATAAACTAACATGCTGTTAATTTGAGCTGACAGATAATGGAGGAGGAAAATGAATCTTTACAGTATTGCGTGTAACAGATACACAGGTCTTTTACTACTAATTGTAGCTTTACTGGTTTCTGAACAATTAGAAAGGGTTTTAATAATGTTGCTTTCGGTTTGAAATGAGAATAAAATCCCTCACTAATACTTTGCTTATGTGACAGTATCAGTCGAAAGATCTGCACGTATTTCAGTGTTGATAGGCTGTTAGTAAGAAACCTTAGCAAAATCCATTTAAGTTTAGAAACCTTTGACTGTAGAGTGTTAATAAAACTAAAGAAATTGGCCATATAGTATCTAAATGAAACCTTATCTCTAAACGAATCTATATTATCCAGGCATTATCATCTAGATGCTGGTATTCAGTTAGTGTAAAGCATACAAGTTTCATGAACTCAGTTGCAAGTTCCTTTAGTTTTCCAAGTTTCTTGGCACTGCCAAATGCCCATATCATTCTGTTTGCAAAGTTATCAATATGAAAAATTATCAAGTCTAGAAATTCTACTTAGATTTCTCCACTGGAGCTCCAAATCCCAAGTAAAGAGATATCCAGGAAAGTAAAACTGCTTCATCAGTGCAGATTGCCAACACCCTTTATTGTCATTGAGCAGAGCCACCAGAGAAGCTCATGAACACCCCACCAACATAGTTTAGCTATGGCCACACGCAAGCTGTGGCCAACCGCACAGACCTGGTGTCAGACCAAAGTCACATGCGCACAGATGCAGCGGGGTAACTCCGTAAGACTCAGCCAGCGTCAGGCATCGTACTGCTGTGCACAGAGATCCCACATGTGAACACGGCAGCAGGTAGAGAAAGGAGAAATCTGATGCTACACACAGTATGCCCCAGTAGCTACAACATTCTAAACATACCTTGAAAGTTTTTGCCTCTCCCAGTTCAGATAAAACATATCACAACATGCAGCAGTGGAAATATACTTGGAATTGATTTGCCAGTCCATACATGGACCTTAATGTCACATTGATTAGCTTAGTGAATTAAAGACAACATTAAGGAGCATCTTTTCCTTTCTTTTTTCCCCTGTAGTAAGTTTAAGACAGACTGTCACCATACAACCTCTCTCCTTGTTCATGCCAGCACCAGTGATTATGTACAATCAGTCACAGAGAGAAAGAGGATCAGGGTTTGGATAAAGCTTCATCAAGATCACTTCCTTGATATGCCTCATAAGCAAGTACACTAATGTATATATAAGGAAACGCACATCTGAAAACAGGAGAAGCAGGACATTATAACACTATTTTGATATCAGATTAAGTGCTGGCTGCTCACAAAATTGCTGACTTAAACGAGTAGTACCTAAGTAATTTCAATCAAAATAGCTGTCCTTTCACTAGAGAAATCTACCCGTCCTCTCATCAAAAAAAAAAAAAAAAAAAAAAAACACACCACCAGATAAAACCAAGAACACTCAGTTTAGAGTATATGAAAAATGGTCAACTTTTTGTCTAATAAAATCTCTTGCTCTCCCCACTCTCCTTCCAAATGACTCAAGAAAAAGGAGAGCAAAAGCCCAGCAGTGCTCTTAGATTGACAGTAGATATTAGTAAGGATATTAATATCATATAACCAACGACTAAAAATTAGTTAAGACTCTCTATCTGAAATGAATAATACTTAATCATTAAATTTTGCCTATATTTTATGATACTGATGCCAAGTGTAATCTCATACACGTTTGTTTAATCAGCTGCATATGTAGTCAATACAGAAAGCCTACATGCTTCTGATTATTCAAGTTCCATATTTAAAGATTAATTTTTTGTAAAGTATCTCCTAACTTCCACATGAGGTCTTCCCAATATACTCCAAAAAGAGTTATCAGCAGAAGGTAAAATAATTGCAAGAAAAAGAAGCTATTTGGCTAAGAATGCACCATAGATTTAAAAGAAAGGTCAGAGACCTTTCCAAGACCAGACTCTCGATTAAAATCAAAATACGTTACTGTGCTCAACTCGAGAACTCATGCCGTGTGAAACACTAATACCCAGGGATGAACTGCTGCTTGCCTAGTTTTCAGGTTCATATTTACAACTGTTGTCTTGGTTAACTGATTTACCTTACAATAATTATTCTTCATTATTGCTGTCAGCTGGACAGTACTTCAAAGACATCCTCACTAATGAAAATATCTTCCAACCAGATCAGTCCTCCAACTCCTTTAAAAACAATCTAAATCCATACCTGCTAAATGTTAAGTGCAGCTGAATGCGCTTACTGCCTTTCTCCTGCGCATCACCTCTACATGAAACTATAAAATTACTGAGATTTTGTGGGCTTTATGCAAACTTGCTACAAGACAACAGTGATTCCAGCTTTCAAATGGAGTAGGGGCAAAACACTAGGCATTGGGGAAATGCTGTTAGCCTGGAAAATCTCCCAAAGCTTCCTCTCCCTTTTACACTACCCACAGAAAAATTTTATCGTGCATCATAGGTGGTTGGACAGGGTGCCCAACCCTTTTCTTAGAATAGCTTTTAGAGGATGCTAAGGCATTCCTGTAAGAAGAGATCCTCAAAAATGCATTGAAATTAAATAAATTGGACCTTCAGAAGAGATCCAGCTTTTATAGAAATAGTCCACAAGTTCTGATTTGCTTACTCTCCATAAGCTGTGTTTTGCTGTAGGCATGTACAGGAATAAGACAAACCATTATAATTTGCAGAAGTGATTAAAGTGTTATTGTTGGATTTCACCAATAAGTGATGTTTTTCAGAGACTAATAAATATTCATGTAAAAATGAAGAGTTGATGCTTTTTCAAAGTTGACATTATGTGTGCCAAAACTGACACTATGCCTACATGTCATTCTTTTGCTGGAAATTTAGAGAAAATTTCTCCTTGAAGAAATCTTAAAGGTTTATCATGCCATAAACAATCACAAAAGTTTCCAGAATATGTGCAGGGACAAAGACCAGGATCTGACAAAATTGCATGTAGGGGACCGTAACCCACAAAGGCAAAAGAGCAAACAAGAAAAAAAAAAATACAAAAACATGCACAACACAAGTCTTCAGACTGAAAGGATGACCCACGGCAATATTTACTTGGTAGCTTGGTATAAATTCCCTAGCAATATTTATACTTTTCATAGTTATTCAGCACCATACATTTATGCTTACAGTTTTATCTCTCTCTTTCCACAAAATCTATTTTCTTGATCCTTGTTTACAGAAGTGTGTGATTATTAGTAGAACAGACTTCTCCTTTCACTTCGTTTTTCCCTCTCCCCATATTATTCACTTCAAATATTCTTACACAAAAATAAATTAAGGCACTGATAGTGTTAGTGTACTACCAACTTTTGGTCAAACTTAATTTTATTATCCTTCAGAAAAAAAAGAAAAAAGCAATATGCTTTTAAATCCAGATTGTCTGACTTTCAGCAAGTGACAACCTTTCAGGAATTTCACATTATTATCCCTAACTAAAATATATTATCTCCGTTAAATAATACATATGACAAAGATCTGTAGCTCCCTTTAATCCTTTTACAGTAATAAACTGATGCCTTCTGTCTTCCATTGGAGGCTGATGGTATATTATAAGAACTGTAATTTCTCTTTAGACACCTTCCTCAGATGGCTCACGCAGTTTAACTCCTGCATTGTCACTTTTGGCAGTGTCTGGTCCTGGATGCACTGTTCTGACATCATCATGACTTTCTCAGGTAGCTTTTTTCTTAAAAGCCCATCATGCTCATTAATTACTTACTGTTCATGAAACACTGCATTCAGAGCTCTCATCTTCATCTCTTGATTTCTTTTTTCACCTCTGCTACTCAGAGCATTGGTCTTAACTTCCAAACTTCATTGAAGTTTTCAGTGTTTCAGGACTGTGACTCAGGATGCAATTGCATAACTTTTACTTGCATCAGCAAACCACCACCGTTTCAGATAAACTCACTAACCCTTCATCACTAACAATTCCGCAATATGAGCTAGTTTACGCGGGGTTTTTTGAAGGTGTTTCTCTTGTCACACTAAATTTGTTTTTCTGCTGGTTTTTTTCATTTTAAAAGCCATGCTGGATAAAAACCATACAGCAGTCTCAGCCACCTATTAAGATCATCTTGCTCATGAATGACAAAATCTTTTCTTTGTGTTGCATGGGTTTTGTGTTGAACTAGATTTACCTGAAGTTTTCTGTCACTTAAGTGACAGGTAGCACAGACTGAGACTCTTCACCACCACGTTATATTTCGTTTGTGTACGTTATTTCCCTCCGCTCTTACTCAAGAACGTCAAGAACAAAGTGACCAAAGACTTCGCGGTCTTGGTGTGCTCATGCAGAAGGTGTCTAATGATATCCTGCAGAGAGAGACAATACACATAACAGAGCACCTGAGAGTAAACAAGAACTTTGTGTCACTCACCAATTGCTTTTTCTAAGGAATTTTTGTATTAATAATTTGATGCAGGCAGTATAGAGTATGCGGTAGAAAACAAAAACTGTAGAAAACTGGAAATAGGACAGACCTTGAGTTTAAGACGACTTTAAAGTATAATTCTACATTATTATACACTTGTATAACTAGATTTTCATAACTGTGACTGAATCAGTGTTATTCTACTATTTGGGAAACCGCATTACCTGTAGTAACACTGAAACATTTAGATCCTGGAAAAACAGGGGCGGAACTTAATTGGGACAAATCCATAAAGAAGTCATGTTAATTTGTAAGCTATGTAAAGTCTATTCAAATTTGTTACTAAGGAAATACCACGGTTAACTACTTCACACTACTATTATTGCATTAGTCTTACCAGCCAAAATTTTGTATTTAAAACAAGCACTTGTTAGAAGTAAGTCAAAGGGTTTTCAAGATGCTCTGTTAAAAACACATATAGCAAAAAAACATTCAGTGTACGCTGAAAACATATTCTGAGTTTTAATCTTTTTTAATGAGTTTGCGTTTCATAAAGCTGAGAAAAAAGAGCAGTTATAACTACAGCTGAGCTTGTCTAGTCTATGATTTAAGATAAGTAAAGTTTACATTGTTTCAAAAGATAAGCAAAACCTAATTGGACAAATGCAGCACAATCATCGATGGAATAAGGTGTCCCATTGATAAATGTGTTGTTATTTCCAACCCTTAGAGATTAAAGCTATTAATTTCTGGTTTTGTTTTTCCTATAATCAAGGTTTGCAGATAAACAGGTGGAAGAGAACTATTTCTAATACATGCAGTAAAAGCAAGATAAAGGCTCCATTATCGTTCGTTGCTAAAAACTAACAGCTCGGGTATTCCTTCTGCTTTACCATCTAAAATTCAATTATTATTATAGTCTATTATTCATTTGTGCAACAGTAGTGCCCAGAGGATTAAAATACTGACATTGATATTGAGGCCTTTATGTGAAAGGCACAATCCAAATACTATGATAAGTAACTATTTCTGCCCTACATTGCGTAACAGACGAATCACAAATTACAAGTCGGACAAGAGATGCACACACAAGAGCAGGAACTTGCTCAAGGTCAGAGAGCAGGTCCGTAGTAAAGCTAAGAATAGGAATCAGGTCTCTTGTATCAACTGGAGTACCCTATTTACTAAAATAAACTGATCAAGTGTGATAAAAAGAACATATCCTTTTTACAATGAAATTATTGGTAAGTAGGTAAACATTTCAACAGTATGTTTATGATTAGTAATCATTCTTCTTTCTGCAGCCTTTGAAAGCTGATGGTGCAATGACAGCTCCACTAGATAAAAAGTCTTCTCTTTCATAAAGCAGGTAAAAAAATTACAGTTCCCTTGCATATGAAAGGCCATTGACTTCTAAAATAATTTCACTGAGGAAGACTACTAGTTTGTAACCTTGGCCACCAAAAACCATGCATCGTTCTTACTGAATGGCACTCTGAAATTCTCAGGCTTTATATCTTCCTGTATACTAGTATTATAGGGGATGCTGCTTTAATAAACTTTCTAGTACTTTTCAGTAGAGGACATTACATGACTATAATAGCAATTCAAAACATAAAAAGTGCCTTCATTTTTATTAGGTGTTAGTTTAAAAAAAAAAACACCCAAACCCAAACCCACCAACCACCACAAACCACAACAAAAACAATCCTTGTAAACCACAGCCATGAGAAATCACCAAGAACCCTCAATCAGCAAACAGAAACAGCTGCAAACAGAAATTTTTGTTTGCATTATAGCTACATACACACACACACATTTTGTGTTATGGTTTTATCATACCACCGTGGAGCATATTCCACCTCAAAATATAGTGTCCTGCACTTCCCTTCTGTTTTCAAAAAGGTTGGCCCCCATTGCTCTTAATTAGAGGATTTAAACCTACAAAATACTTTATTCTTTCCTACATAGTGTACATATAGGTACAACTGAAGTTCTATCCCAAAGTAATGTTGGGAGTGATGAAAACGTGGGGTGGTCTCTTCTCTATTAGTAGTCTTCAAAGAAAGCGTCTTGCTAAGCCAGTATTCCACTGTGTACCGAATTTTTTATTTGGAGGGTTTGTATGAATTAGACCTTAGTGTTATATAGGGAAGTTAAATTATCCTCTTTGGGTGCATGTCAACTATAAACAAAAATATATAATTATCTGTACAAGTCAAGTTCCATGTACAGCTATTCTTTTCTCTCTCTCAACACCACATATTACTACTATTTATGAAAATCTTGCATGCTATTATACCCAGGATCAAGGTATCCCCAGGTGCTGTATTAATACCTAAGAATATTGCTACTCCACTGAGATCACAAGCTAAACAGAAGAAGAAATTACCTCAGTTGCACAGTTGTATTACCTACCTGAAAGCTAACATCCATATTAATAGTTACTGAGGTTTTATCACAGACAGGAAAGTTGAGACAAATAAGGGCAAAGGAGATAAAGATAATCTGGGCAAGTTTTCTGGAAGCCCAGATTACCTATATTGCTTTTCTATTAGAAGATACTCAGGTGAAATTAGTTATTGTGTCTCAGCCAGCACAGCTGCTTGCTCAGTATAGTTTTATTGGTGTAAGGTACTTGGAGAAATCCTCTACACTAGCATAAAACTGTAGTTTATGTATGACAGCCAAATTCATATTTAAGAGGACACATTTCTATACTGGGGTAAGCTGTACCTTTACAAGTTTCAATACCTACCCAAAAAGAGATTGCGTGGTCCAACTACATGGTTTTATGGGTAGTGGGTATATAATCAAGGAGTAGTGGATGCCCTGACAACTGCTTTAAAGTTATCTCGCATCATATTCTGAAATTTTGAGCATTTCTAAGAATGTTCTTTCCTAGCCCTTGTTTGATTTATAGCACTACCTACCTGTATAGTTCTGTGAATCTATTCCCCCTACAAAGGTTAAAACATAAAATGAAAAATGGATATGCAAACATTATGTATAGGTTTTGACATTACATTCTCTTAGCTGTGATTTATACTTGTAAAGGCATTCCTCTCTCTGCTTCACTGAGCCTGGAATAAAAATATTAAAAGTCCTAATCTAATGTTTCTTCACAAGGTACTTCATGTCTATAATGCAGGTACTAGATAAAGACATGTAGATCCCTGTAGATGAGAACAATTCCACTGACATCAGTAAGAGCAAACTTGAGCAAAGGAAAGTAGAGTCAGACCATTTATTTCCTATTTTATTCTGCCATGAAAAGTATTTTCTCTTCTACTTCATTACAGGTTGATGTTTGTTAATCACACCACACAGATTTCTCATGACAACTGATGAAATAACAGATTATCTTTTCCTTTGAGAATGCCTGCCAGGGAATAACAAGTTTTTTAAAACTAAATGGCATACAGACCCAGTGCAGGCTTCTTTAAAGTAAAAAAAAAAAACCCTTGGTATCAACACACAACTAGTGTTTTTGTTAAAATTTATATTTTTCCTCTACAGTTCTTGTTTTGTCTGCTTTCCTAAATAGCACATGATTTAGGAACCTACTCGATTATGCCAAATACTAGCGTTATTCATTCCTTCCTATGGAGCAGCACTGAATAGGCAGACTGCTTGTGTGGATTTTTCTACCATTTGCTTCCCATTTCAGTGGTACTCACTTTCCTGTGTGATAGAGAGCCATTTGAATGCAAAGCGCTTTCACTTCTCTATGTAGCATTTGTTAGAATCAGGGTGCAATTTTATTTATTAAAACACAGAGTACAACTCCCGTAACCCCTAGCAGCCTCTGTCAGCATGAAGACAAAAAACCCATCCTTTGACATGTGCTAGTGGACAAGCAGGCTAGGATTTTTGTGTGTGTTTATAATATGCATTTGCTTACAGCTGCACGATCTTACAACATGTGTGCTCTAAAGTTACAAGATATTTCTACTTCTCCACCTCCCTGTAGAAACAGCTAGCATAGGGCTTTTCTTGTTTAGTCATGCGGCAGGCCATTCACACCCAGTTCTTTCCTGCCAAGTTGTGCTCCACTTAGTTTAAAGGTCAACTCACATTGGTAGACAAAGATAAAACCTGTGCAGCTATTGCACAGATATAAAATAATTCTGCTAAAAGATTTGCCATACATGTTTTGTGTGGCTGTATTTAGGTCTAGAGGGTCACACAATCTGAAGGTTTGTCCCCAAAACAGAGATACAGTGGCTCACCAGGCAAACATTTGCACATCGTTTACTTTGAAATCGTCACTGTTCACTAACCTCTTCCACCCTTGTACAGGAAGCAAAAGCACAAGCACAGGAAATTCCCCAAGTAGATAGGGCCTCGTGTCATTTTTCTAACGATTTCTCCCATCAGTACATCCTTCTCATTTGCGACTTTCTATTGTCAGAAAACTTGGTGACACGTTAAAGACCCTCCTTATTGGCCAAGCAGTATAATTTACTAGTAAAATGAACCATAGAAGTCATAAAGAGCTGGAAACTAATACATGTACAGGTAATAAATTACATAATACATGTAATAAAAAAACCCATCTAGTAAAAATATATATATATATGTGGTCCTAATTAAACTGCTCAGTATGCTAATACCTGTTACTAAAGTACAGTCATGACACCTGACACCTTCTGGGTGGGGAAAAAGAAAAAAAAAAATTAACACTTAGTAAGGTATCTAAAAGATGCCTTTCTAAAAGATGAGATGTTTGAAATCACCAGTCAGACCACAATATTTTTAATACTGCAAGTTTAGCTGGCATCTCAAAATACTCCAGGAGAGAAAATCTAGTTTTTATGAATTCCTCTGCTTGTGGTTTTTTTTTTTGTTTTGGGTTAGTTTTTGTGTGTTTTTATTTTGTTTTGTTGGTGGTGGTTTTTCTCCCCACCCCTTAATAGTTTATGAACAACAATTGCTCAAGGATCAAACATGCCCTCACTGTAGATCTCTAGATCAGAAAGTAGCTTGTACTTTTCAGGAGTTCCAACTGAAAGCTGTGCCAGACAAAAAAAAAAAAAAAATATATGAAGTTACTGTTTCACCTCAGACTAAATCACAAAATCCTGGCTATTTTCCAGATTCTCAACTGGCTGCAGCTTCTAGATAAGCTGGCTGAATGACTATAATAAATGCTTTCTGTAGTGTACAGACCTGTGACCCAGAGCACGTTGCTCTAAGATATTTGCTCCATCTAACCTACAAATATACTTTTTTTAATTGCTCATTGAGGAGAAAGGGGAAAAAGAGACAGAAAGTGCTTCTGCATCAAGTAAGTATATTTTCTGATTTGAGAGATACCAGAAAAAGTGGTATTGAACTATACATATTTAATATTACAATGCTAAAGTCACCACAGATGGATATCACGCAGCAAACAATGGAGTGATTTCCGCCTTTCAGGAAATGTTTTAGAACATAATCCATTTGCACATTAAAGCCTAAACATCGCTTTAGAGGTACATTACTTGAATACATAGCATGCTTTAGTTCAGGGTTTTTTTTGTTTGGTTGGTGGTTTTTCTGTGGTTTTGGGTTTTTTGTTTGTTTGTTTGTTTTTTTAAAAGCCAAAGAGTTCACTTCAAAAAGCTCTGGGCCCAGTGACCATATGCACTTAAATCAGAGCAAATCCAGTCAATTCTACCTATAAATCAAAGTGTTACCAAATCTCTGTATTTCCAACAAAATTCGTTTTCCAGTTTCTTACAAATACACAGTGATTAATCTGTCAAAATGAGGTTTCAAACTTATTTTCAGTCATTCACATCTAGTTATAGCAAGTAAAACTTGAATCTTAACATTCACCTACACTAAAAGTTTATAAAATTTATAGGTAAAAAATTTCTGCTTGAAGGGCAATGTTCAGAGTTAAAGGGGGTTTTTGCATACTTACATGAATTTCTAACGAGCTTTCTGCATTCGCTGAGGTTTCATAAAGTGAAGATTTCGGAATGCAACTTGACACTACGTAGAATTCAACGATTAAAACGAATTAACGGATTTGGGGCTTGGGGGGGGTTGGGGTTTTGTTTTTACCTTGCATTAATCACTTTTCTAAGTATAAACATTCAACAAATTAGTATGTTCTACCGTACACATTTTCAACATTTTTAATCTTACCAAGTACTTTTAGCTTCATTTGCCGATTTCTTTTGTCAAAAACCTCAAGTGCACACTGAATTTTAAACATCACTGGCTTTCCGCTTTTTGAAATCATAATCAAACAAAACATTCAAGGTGAATGTCTCTAATTTAGCATGTCTCTGACCAATACATTTACATTTGTAGTCATTACTCATGCCATCTGGCTTGATGTGCTCAATAGTAAATGAAAAAAATTCCGTTGCATTATTGATTTTAGGTAGTTGATGACTTTCTTCTCCCTGAAACTGTCAATGTCATAGCTTTACACTTCATATTTTTTGTACTTCATAGAGAGTCATTGCCAAATATTGCCACATAAATCTTATATTTTCCAACATACTTGTTTGGCTCTCTAATACAGAATTTACACTATTCAAGAAGAGTTTAGAAAGCCGTCTGCTCTGTTTTATCAAGACTTCCTGCTGTCAACAGCAACAACCGTGCAAGAAGTTACTTCTACTTTGATTGCTGCACTGTCACTTACAATTAACTGGTTTTGCTATGCTTTAGCATTTGTTCTAGCACAGGGGGATACATTATTCATATAATATATAAACCACCTAAATATCCTTCAGCTTGCAATGTGCATATTTCATGGGATGGTTTGGTGACATCCATTGGTTTTGACAGCAGTACCGTTCCATATTTTAAGTATTTCTCACTGCTTCACAATGCAGTTTCAACAAATCAACACCAGGAAACTGAACGGGATTGTCCAAAACCAGAAATGCTTGGAAATAGCTTTTTACTGCTCAAAGTAATGCATGCCTCATCTCGAGACTCAGGACCTAGTTATTACTTTTCTGCTGCCTGTATTGATGATCTTCACGTCTCCTCATTCTGCCTTAATCTTTTGACCATGCGCACTGGTTGAGGAGGGTGCCAAGACAAATCCCTGCAAACACACACCAGCTATGACCGATTTGGTGACACCTTCAGTTTGACAATGAGTTTTCTTCCAAGACAATAGTAAAGCATAAGAGGTTGGTTGGTTTTTTTTTTCTTTGGAACTCAACACACTTCACTGGCTTCCACAATCAAATTAGTACTCAATATGTCAATTTTCAAAAAAATCCAAGGTCTTTCTCATTTCATGTTTTAAATTTGGATTTGTCATGTATTTCTATTAATGTAGAAAGCATTGCACAGCTGTTATGGGTAGAGTGAAATAAGTTTCTGGAGGCTTGATGTTTTCATTTATCACATATGTATACAATATACATATACAAAGTAAGTCAACTTTTGTATGGCTTTAAGTACTTCCCTAAGAAAGCATAAATAATTTGATTCCCTACTAACATTCATTATAAAAAAAAATAAAACTTCAGTTTTCATGTTTAACCAAAATCACTTTGGGTTCCAAAACTGAATTTTTGAACAGTTTGTTGAGTATAAAATAAGGTCTCAATTTTAAGTCTCAATACAGTGTTGAGCAATAATTCCACCCACTCAGCAAACTATTTTTTTGAAGGTCTTTAAAACACATTTGTATGGAAAATATTATAGGCCTTATTTTTAAAACAAACTGCTTGCATAATTGTGAGCTTTATGCAAGATGGGTAATTGTGCTTTCTTACTTCATTCTGTATGAAGAGATGACTGACCATTCTGCTCAAGTGCACTATGTTCTCACTATTGTTTAAATCCAAATGTATTCTAAAAGTACTGGGAATAGATTCTGGACAAGAAACTACTATTTTTCTGTAGTAGAACATAGAGATTTCAGATTAACCCCAAACCAAAGCACAACTTGATTCTAGTTCTGCAATTAGCCTACTATCTTTCAGGTAGTTTTACAGCTCAATTTTCAACTGGCCTGCTAAGCTCACATTTTACCTCTATAACACAGATGTCCTCTCTTCTGTGAAGCACTTTGGCTAGTTTATTAATACTGTTGAGCCCTCAAGCATTTTTCAGAAACATAGTCTAAAGGATGGAAGAAAAGAGAGCAGAAATACAAAAAACCAAATGTGACATTACTAAGATCCCAGGAAAAAAAAAATGCAGAATTGGTAATAAATGCCTCATTGTTTGAATTCTTGTTTTGTGTACTATTTGATATTTTGCCTGTACTGTATTAGTCTCTCAAGAGATTAAAATGCCTGCAGTCCTTTATGCAGTTAATTTTACCCAGGGTGGTTTTCTGAAAGGAAACACAGAAGAAGAGCATACAGAATGAAACAGATGAAAACAAAACTGGCTGGCTGGCCTTGTATTATTTCTCATATATGAATTTGAAAGCCTAAGCACATTTTACATTGATAGAGTATTCTTACAGTAAGATTAAAGCTAATGTCGAAAACAAACAAGATGAAATGACAACATGGAAAGCCAAAGAAACAGCGGGTGCCACCAGAGAATCACAGCAGATGTACTGCGGAACACTTCCAGTACTTCCAATGTACCAAAACAACACAAGTATCTGAACTGTTTCAATTCAATTTTCTAGCATAATTTCACCAATTCAAAAGAGTCAAGTTGCTTAAGCTTTCAGTGAGGGCCCTAAATATACTCGGCCTTATACTAACTCACAAACATACTTTCAGAGAACTACATTACTTCTAGAAACCACTTGTATTAATACCTTTGAAGAAAAGGAAGGAAGAAAAAAAAAAAATTCATCTTTCAGGGATCATTATCTTTGTTAGCCATTCATATATAAGAATCCCTTAACAACAAAAACCCTCCAGACAGCAAGCCGTCCTCCCTCCACACAGCAAAAAAGCTCCCTCCAAACAAACCCAAAAAAGCCAGAAAAAACACAACCCCCTCCAAATAAAAAAAAAAACACCAACCAACCAAAAAACCACTCACTGACAAACCTGCAAAAAAAAAAACCAAACCCACTCACCCACCAGAAAATAAGCTTCTGCCAAGATTTGTGGGTTTTCTTTTTATTCTGAAATGAATGCATTTTCATCCCAAGAAAATTCATTAACCCAGCAAAAATTCCCTTCTTTTGTTTAGAAAAAAATATCTTAATAGTAACTAGGAAACACTTCTGTGAAAAGAAACAAGACTTATTCAACCAAATGACTAAGCACTAAGTGGAAAGGAGGAAGGCGTCTTGGAAAAAGCTGTTTGTCTACATCATGCCTCTCATGCCAAGTCAGAATCCCCATTTAAACTTTTATTACCTTCATAGCATATATCTGGAAACAGTTAATTTGATAATCAAGCCCTTTTTCTTGCCCTCTCTCCTCCAAAACTGGTTCATTATTTAAGAAACATAGGAACAGAAGAATATGATGCATGTTATTTGCAAAGGTCAATCTTCTACAGCTTTGACGGGAAAAGGATTAGAGCTGACCCATTTTTGCAATGAAGGAAAGCAGCACTGATACATTTCTACACCATGGCAACCATAATCTGCATTACCTACTTATTAAAAAAACACAAAGAATACCAAGTACCCATTGAAAGTTAACACTCTTATTAATATATGATTAATAAAAATGCTTTCTAATGCATACAAAACTTCTGCACATCTATCCTCGCTTTCAGTCAATATCTCTACTCCCATTACAGATATGAACATTAACAAAACCTTACAAAGGGAGCTACTCAATACAGTTATCAACTGTTCAAATAGTTCAAACTATTATTTTTTTTAATTCTCAACACAAATGTTTCCATATGGACACTTTCATAGACAAAATTAAAGATTTTTATTCCAAAGCAGAAGAAAAATTAATAAACCCTCCTCAGAAGTGATTATTAAAAGCAGCAGCCAAATCCCCTGTGGAGCAAAAAGAGCAACATTTTGATTCGAGACAAGTGAAGTACTGACCAAAATAACCAAGCATCTAATAGCAACAAATAGAACTTCAGATCTTTATGTAGTCTTCATATTTTCTCTCTTCAACTTTTAAATACTCTCCATAATGTCTCTTCAATAATTTGCATATATTTAATACTTTCTCCTCTAGATATAAACACATTTAGCAAAACATGTTGCTAGAAATGACAAAAATCATTTATTGTTCTGTTGCCTCTGACACAAAGGCTTGAAAAATAGGAGTCCACTGTGAAAACGGTATGGGGGAGAGGAACAAAAAACAACTTCCTGAGTAATTTGCTGTCATAAATATGCATCTACCAGCCTAAATCAAATTTCAAAGTAAGGCATACTCTCATGGTATCCTTCAAAGACTACAATCTTGATAATTGCTTAATAATCGAAATTTATTAAAGAAAAATTGACTGAGATACACACATTTAAGTCTAGTAACTTGATTCTGCTTCATGTTGAAGAGGCAGGCAATGTAACTGCTTAGTCAATACCAAATATAGCATGGCAATGATGTGACTTTAAACCTGAGTATTAGTTTATCTTTGTGCACATAAGCCAAAATCATTATGTTCTGTCTTAAATGGCACAATGATAAATACATATTAATGTTCTGAAGATTTGTTCTCCCTGGCTTTTGGGTACATTAAATATTGTGACATTAAATATTGTGACACGTTTAGTCACGTTCATTTGCAACCCCCATGTAACATTTATGCGACCGACCAGTACTCACAGTACATAATACGAGTAGGTGAGACGCGCTATAGAATGAAGATGCCACCCCCACTGAGACAGCCAGATGTTTATGGTAAAGCTATACTACAAATTCCAATGCATATTTATGTGTGAATGGATCTACGTAAAGCTCTTCTAGATAGAACTTAATAAAATCTAGATCTTAAAACCTTCACTAGATCTTAATGAAATGCACACTATTAACTCTTTTAATATTTTTCTGATTCTCAGATAGTGCTGAAACTACTCCTAAAGGATCCTTAATGCAAAGGAGTCTTATGAAGCATAAGGAATGTATTTTTGCACTTTGCTTTTTTTATACTTTTCATTAGTTATATTTACTTTTAGCAGTCTAGAGAAACTACATGTGCACATCACATAGCATTCCTATACAATAGCATGAATAGAACAAGAGTCAAACAAAATTAAAAGTCTGTTGAAATAGTTTTAGAAAAAAGTTCAAATTAATTTGATCTCAACTACAGCATATTCAAGTTATAAGTCATCTAAGACTGTACAAATAGCTTCTAACACACTTTATGATTCTGGACTTATGGTTTACAAGACAACTTTGACATTAAAAAAAACCCAGAAGGATGTTAATTCATGCCATAGTTTCTACAGAAGCAAATCTCTTACTCTCTGTAAAATTCCAAATCAACTATTCAAGGCCAAGCCCAGGAAAAGAAATAAAACATCTAATTGATGTTTTACGATTAATCATTTTGATTAATGATTCTATGAATTGTCTTCATCAAAACCATCCAATCTCCCAGTTGCCTTTATCTGTGATTTTTGCGTACTTGCCTACATATAACTCTTCTCCTGCCTGGACTTCTCTCCTATGTGTGTTATGAGCCCTTCAATGGAGTTGACTAAGATGGTAAAAGTAGGCTTTCCTTATTATGCGTAACTGGTGAGTAACTTAACAGAGGCATCGCCACTGAAGCTCACAGTTTGGAATACAGGAAACGGACTTACATCTATACATATAGTATTTTTCAACTATTATTCTGTTCTTATGTGGAAAAAAGTGATTTCATCATCACTCCTGTTATCAATAAAAGTTCATTTGCTTTGTTTCATGCTTGTATATACTCTTAAGTCTGCAATATAAAATTTGAACCCTGTTACTGAAATGAGGTCGACCCACATAAATGATTTGAAAGAGTCCTACCTTCCCTAATCAGTCCTCTTCCATGAACTAGTGGAGTCTCCAGGATAATTCAGATCTCTTGGGATCCCTAGAAATGCACACTTTCACAATAACAACCTACAATGCTGCCCAGAGCCTCCACACGCGCCTCCTGTACGCTCCAACCATCTCTTTTACCACCTTCTTCACAGTTGCAGGCACATGAGAAAGCTCTCAGGGAGAGCTGAGAGCTTGTTTCCACTATGTCCATTTATTTCTCAGAGGTAGTAAGACCTGTTTATTTAACACACCACCATCACTCCACTTTTCTCCATGCACAAGTACATTTACAGTTCGGACAAGAGAAAACCATTCACGTTAGGGCTTCTTTCCTTCTGACCATATTAGAATAATTCTTACTCTTACTCTGTGCTGCAAATGCTCATGAAGAATACATTTTATATTTACTTCTTCTGTAAATTTTGTTTTACATAAGCAATAGTAGTAGTAAAAATAGTTCTACAAAATAATAAAAAAATAAATAGAAGAAGGAGATCATCAATAATTGTGACCAAGGAAAATTAAATTAACAATTCACAGAATAATGTGTGTGTTTTAGGGGCTGTGTCCATCCATAAACAAAACCATAGAGAGTAAAAATCATATTGCAAATATCTGTATTTATCATTTCTTACTGATGTTAAGGAGGAGTATTCTTATTTGTTATATTTCAGATGCCAGTCAAGTTCTCCTATCGGGAGCTGAAATCACGTTAGATCTTCCTCCCACTGTTCCCCAAAGCCGATTATGAATCTTGTACAGAAACGCGTGAGGCCAAACCAGTCTCAGTGACATGATTTGAACACCTTTGATCACAATATATGTGACTTTGCAATTGCAGTTAGGAAAAAGTCCTTTCAAATGCTTCAACTGTCAGTGGAAGAGGCCACAGAGAATAATGCACTGAAAAAAAGAGAACACAGTCCTCTCTCCTTTAACTGTATGAGCCACTAAAGCTGTTAGATGTGACTAAATTCCTAAAGAGCAGACACAGAAGACTATGGTTAGGTCCCAAACAGAAAGTTTATTTTTAAGGTCATTTATCACTCACTAAAATTAGTCTTCCTTGAAGTTAATGTTTTTAGATAAAACCAAGGAAACTGTCAGTGGTATGGGATGTTGCTATAACTCTTTACCTATTTTCTAAAGTTACAATAATAGGGTTTCACAGAAGTATGAAAGGCAATGAAATTGGGTTTACTATTTGTTTTACTTGCTAGTGTTCCTGGCAATCAATAAAGAGCAATCCTTTTAGAACAGTTATCTGGTATATTTGTATCCAACAGATTATTTTTAAAAAGAACTGTGCACATGTTAAAGATATAGAAGCAATCTATACTAGCTTTAATTGCTTTATATTTCCTAATTCACTAGACATTCACATTAGACTTTTCATGCTAGACATACTTCAGAATTTTGATCAGTGCAGAAAAGCCACCTACACTATTTGGTAAAAGATAACTATTAATTTCAATTGGTCAGAATAACTTTTTTTCTAAAAGGGGAACGCAGTTTCTGAAACGGAGAAAACAAATCAATTTCTTTTTAGTCAATAATATAGGTGCATACAATAGATTTAGGCACACACTTTTAAGATACCAAGTGAAAATAACAAAATAGGCTATTCTGCTACACTGTGTATTCTATCGAAAAAGAAAGTTGAAACAAAAATCAAATACTTTTCCTTTCCATGAATTCTTAACCTGAAGTCTTACCTCAATTTGACTTCAATTTTGCAGCCAAACCCCTGCCCAATTATCAGCTGGATATCTTTGTGACCAAATAAGTTTGTCTGTAACACGTATGATATTGTACAGTATCACTTAAGTCCACACTGAAATAGAAAGCAGCAAGAAAGTCTGATTCATACAGTCCTTTAAATACTAACTATATATTTCTAGGGAACAAATATAACTCATTGATCTAATGGCATATTACGTGAGAAAATACAAATACATTTTCCTTAACGGTTTTTTCAAGCCAAATTTAACTACAGCTCTGACTTGCATCTGGAAAGAAAGAGATGAAAAATAGCTTTGATGTGACATTAGAAAGTAACAAAGAGGAAACAAATGACTCATATTTAGTTATTCCTTTATTTCCATTGGATGGACACCTACGTCATGATTTTAAATTCATAAGAAAAGGAATTATTCCACTCATTAGAAAAAATTTTCCAGTTACGTGCACTGCACATAGTAAATCCAAAGCTAATTGGCTAACATCAAAGATCATTAACCATATGCCACGTCAAAACCAAAGGGCTCCTAATTAATGCCGAAAACCTGAGAAAGCAGGTCTGAGCTACTCTTCTGTATGATAGCAGCCTGAAAATTCACAGTGCATACTTCTGCTTTTGTCACTCAGTTTTTCCGTTTACTCTTTTGCTGTTGCGTATGCAATATTAATAGTAATTGAACTTGAAAATATATCCTTTCTGACTGCTGGCTATTTTGCTGGGATGTGTCTGCATTAAAATCAACCAGGAGAGTGGGTGATTTAAAAAGTGTTGGATTCCCGAGTTTAAAAGGCAGACTTTTCCATGGTGAACTCACTTAAAAGGCTTACCCCATCCTCATTACTGCATGAATTCTGTGCAGGTTAAACGCACAGCACAAGTAGTAGTTCGACTGATTTGCTATTTTTTTTCCTCAACTTGACTTCTGTAGCAATTTCACAGGTCTAAATCTATACTGTTAATGAAAAATTATACAGGCTATATGCATAAGTTTGACAATTGTATCTGCAGACTTTGTTAGGATGTTGTGAATTTTTTTTCTTTTCAACAGTAAGGTTTCTCATCTAACACTGATTTCTGAAGTATATTTACTGTTTTTCTTTCTCTAGAGAAATAACTTTGTAAAAGATTTGTAGCCAAACTACAACATCATAGAGATTACATGTATAAAAGACTAAAGTGAATTTTGTACTTCTGTCAGAAGGAGATACGTATTAAGTCATAAAGGCTACACTATGGGACCATCAACCATTTGGTTATCTTCGTAGTATCAAATTAAAGTAAAAAAAGAATTATGTTTTTAAACTGTAAGCATTCTAAACAACACTTTACAAACGTATTTGACATCATCATTCTACAGAACATAGAACTACATGTGATATAAGAGTTCTTGATCTCCCCTCTACGGAACCAGAAAAAATACCAGTTTCCACAGAGTTTACTAGACATAGATTTTATCATTTAAAAGATACAAAGAAGGAGAGAGACTTCCTACCATCATTCTATTGTCAGAAAACTGAGTAACAGAGCAGCTAATATGCCCACAATCACAGATAGAATTTCTTACGAAGGAAAAGTTACGTTTGGTTGGGATTTTTAGCAGAGGATTGCTCAGATAAGCCTGGAAACAATCTCAGGTTGCTACATACTACAGACAGAACAGACAAAGGAGTTAGGATAATTTTCTCCAGTTCAGGAACATCATAATTTCCTCAATAACATGAGTTAAAATAAACTTTTATCTCAGCAGATCTGATCTCTGCCTGCTCAGAGACTACATACAACTAGTACGTATGTAAAAAAAAACCAGCAAGACTCCAAGTAACCAAATTCCTCTTGATGCCATCACCTTCAGAAAACACCTTATGAGCTAGATATAACAGGAGACACTGAGGGTCACTACAGATCTTTGAGATAAGTCTACTCTTGTTTAAGGTACAAGTTATTCAAGCAAGTTGAATTACAAGTTAGACCTGTTACTCCTCTCTTTTTGAGTCAGTTGGATAATACTCTCTCAATCAGATATGCTCACACTTTGGACCTCACATCAAGAGTTACCAAAGCTGATGGCACCTTTCTAATACTTGCACTCAAGGGTCCCCAGGCTGCCTGAACTATCAACATTGGGTAAAGAAATTTTTTTTTCATTTTCACTAGGAGTGGTTGCAAATATTCTTCAGTTTGAACTCTCCCACTATAACTGGGATTATCCTAACTGTGCTAGGAGTCTTACGTGTGATGAAGTTTACATTTCAACTTTCTTCATGACTTGCATCAGAATGCAGTTAAACATTAATTTGCATACTGGTACTTCTACTTCTTACCTATGTGCTTGCTTTTGTTTTAATATCAAACATAACCATACCTTGCTGTTTTTGAAGGCACATTTAAAAATATATTTATTTGAACATTCCCTTAGAGATTACTTATGTATAAAACACCAACTTCCTAGAACATCTAGATGTTAATTCACAACAGAGAAGTTGATGGAGAAGTCTAATTTCACTGTCTGAAATGTAACTCGATCACAGAAGCTGAAACTTTGTTTTGTCTTCAGTAAAACCTGAAACAAGTTTCTATTTTGCTATTACTCTCAAGTGTTGTCAGGATGGATTCATCCAATAAATGTTTACACGCAGTTCTTGACAATAGGAACAAGTTCTGATTTCAGTCAATTAAATGACGTGGTTTCTTTTTGATTTCAAACGAGACCAACATTCAGTCCACAAAATATAAAACCAAAGTGTTCCTGGAATACCGTAGTTTCATTATTTTTGTTGGTTTTACTTATGCATATATGGGGGCTTATATCACAGGCTTAAGAGTCTCTCTAAAAACTATTAATCTGTCAGATTCAAAACGTTACATGTTACTGCTCTTCCAAAGCCTTTTGTTTGTTTGGTGGGTGGGGTTTTTTTGGTGGTTTGCGGTGTTATTTATTTGGGGTTTTGTTTTGTGGAGTTGATGTTGTTTGTTTGTTTGTTTGGGGGGGGGGGGGGGGGAGTGTCAGGAAATACTGTGCCCACTATTACCAAGTCAAGTAATCATGCAGCAGAAGAGAAACAAGTGATGAAGCCTTAACAGTTGTACCAATATGATAGTTTAATACTTCATGATCTTCTGTTTCTGTAGTAACAACATAAATGTTTCATCATAGGGCCTATAAAGAGAAAATTAAAAGATGTACCACAACTGCAACACCTCGCTTTAAAAGTACAAACAGATCATATTTAACAAACTAAGAGGAACAATGCCATGTTCAATACAGGAGCAGGTCCCATCTTTTCCTAGGCTTTCTTAAACACATTTATTTTATATTTCCAATTTGCCATTACATAATTATTTGAGACCATCTCTTCTTTAATAAAATATTGAATTGTTAGCAATCGAGTACAGTAACTTGACAAGAAGGGTGGTTTTTTTTTTTTTAATAATAGGCTCGTAACAGCTTAAAAGAAATATGATTTTGAACTACAAAACTCCAGGGATAATTTTGAAATAACGTAAGCAGCAGTTACATTACCAATCTCTACAAAATACACCAGCTAAGTAAAAATAATTATGTAATTTTCATTCACAACAGGATTCTTTCTAACACAATATTTTGTCCTGAAAATTATACGCTTTATCTAAAACGTCTCTAAGTTTCAACTGATAAGTTGCAGAAAATTTACATGATGTCACCACATGTTAATTGATGCAAAATTGCTTCCTTTGTAAGAAATATTTACCATGTTTTTCCATTAAAGAATTTAACAATAACCTACTACCACTGAATTTCATCAGAAACTACATTTCACTAAAACATGTTGTGCATTAGTGTTTTATAAAGCTACTTATTATTAAACTATTTTAATCCACTGATTTAGACTAGAGGCTGCAGGAATGAACTAGTGAACAATCAAACATTTGTGATTGATTAGAAGAGGCGGGCGCCAGTCCTCTTTGGGTTTTACACCAGGCTGCAAGTCACTATACGTCATTATGCCTCAGCTTCCTATTGAATCTCCAAAAGGAAATACCTCAAGAGAAAAAAAATCCTTAGGGCTGAAGGAAAAAAGCCTTTTGTTTTGAAATGTAAATTAGCTGCTATTTCATTATTGCCTACTTCAGTGGAACCAGATTATCAAAACTTGGAAAAGCTAACCATTGATTTTTCATTTAAAAAAACCCCTCTGGTTACTCAGAGTTAAACATCATAACCCTGTAACACAAATTATGATCCAAAGCTAAAAATACTATACTATCTTGTGTACATATAAAATGACATAAAGAGACAAAGATGAGGTAAATACTATATATTTCAGAAAGATCCACATAATTTCAATCTAAAGTCTAGTAATGTTCTTCAGGAAGAACAAAAGCAATTCAAAACGTATTTCAGCTCTCTCCTACAATTCTTCTTTGTAACTCAAAGGAAACACCCCTTGAGGAATGCTGTTTTCAAGGAGGAGCTAATAACTATATTCATACTACATTTTATATTCACAAAATAAAAGATTCTTAAAATTTCTAAGTTAGTAATATTAATTCCACCCCCCCCCACCCCGAATAAGTTTTAACTAGCCAGTATTTTAAAATTTATTGGTTGGAGACCACAGTCCATTTTCAGTGTCTGCAGTTTTTTAATTTATATGATAGAAGTATTAACCTCAACGTGCTCAGCCCTTCAAGAGGAAGGCCCGTGAAAAGCACCAGGTAGCTGATTGTACCTCCATCAGCGTCAACAGCAACACTCTCCATTATTTTAGCTGAGCACAGTTACAGTATTATAAAGATGGAGAAACAGGTTTTCTTGGAAATATTTCCTACAAAGACACATCAGTACCTGAAAGGCACCATATTTCAGCCATACCATTTCCCCTACAAAACTCTCCAAAAAACGCTGACTCAACTGGTGCAAAGGCTTTCTGAAAAGGACTGCATCCACGGTAAAACTGTCCTTCAATTTATAGCACAGGCTTTCATGACAAAGTAATTGAAGTACAATACCTTCTTTACTGTTTTGTGGGATTCTGACTGAGTTGGATTTTTGGGCGGCAAGGGGGTGCAAGGGTAGAGGGAGACTGCAGCTGGAGTGGGTTTTGACTTTAGCATAATGGTGAGAAACACAATAGGCAGGCAAATGCACACTGACTCCCTTTAACAAAGCGAATAACTTCTTCCTGGTTTCACCCAGGCAGGCATTACTTGGACAGTACTCCCAACTGTGGAAAATGTCATGGAGTAACAACTACCCCAAAATGGTATTTTTTGTAGGTTTGTTTCAAGATCCATTTAAAACGCAGCATTTCTCTGCTCCTCAGTTAATTTCTGCAGATCATATCTCCCTAATGTTTTTATCTCAAAAGACAAGGGCATAATCTTCTTTTTTTCTCCTTCTAAATAGCATAACGCTTGATGCCTTGCTCTCTACAAGTTTTGCTCATTATCCTTCAAAGCACAGCTCTAATGAAACTGCTCAGATTGTTATGTCAGCATTTACCAAAAAATATTTAGAAAGGTAATTTCCTAAGGCCAGTGGAATAATCCAAGAAGAAAACAAGGATTCTTTTTCATCAATATGTCCCTCTCAGCGTTTTTATGATAGAGTCCATCATTTCCATCACACATTCTGCTCATCCCTCATCCTCTTTCCATAAGTTCCTTTGGAGGGAAAAAAAGCAGCATGACATTAAATGCCGTAAGGATAACAGGGATTCTAGTGCAGACAGACAAATTTAAGACCATCTGACAAGTTGGAGCACAGCAAAACAAATATATGGGCACAATATCCCGTTCCCTTGGATCAGTTGCATTTGCATGACTCTGATCCTGGGCTGAAATCCATCCAGACAATGCTCTATAGCTAAGGCAAGTACATTTCTGACCTAATATTTCAACACTAGTAAAGTATAAGAAAGTGGTAAACTGGCTCTTCTGCCATTTTACTGGAAGACTCAAGGCATTTATATTCCTTTGCTATTTGAATTAGAGAAACACATGCATACGACTTCATGTTTCAATTCTTCCTCTATCTTATTTCTACGACTCTTCCTATAAATTTTATGGTCAGTCTCAAAGGAAACTCCAATACTATAACTCAGTCTTTTACAAAGTCACTTGTTTCCAGATCTCTAATTTTCTGTCAAGCGATGTTCCTCTTCATCCTTCACTACTTATCAGTTCCTCCAGAAGTGCTACTGCACTTTGTCTCTGTTACCTGTTGGAAATAATTCCACTGCATGACGACAGCTGTATTTCTACAAGTTACATTTTCAGCACCACTTCCTTCTCCACGCAGCATCTGAGCAGATCTTTCACACCCACTGTGAGAATCTCCAAATGCACAGGTCCTAGACGTGCTGCTTCTCTTCAGAGCTGCATAAACAGTCAAGCTTAAACCATGGGAAAGCAACAAACAGGACACGTTCCTTTGCATCCCCATTGTTTCAGTTGTGCTTCTTTTACCAAGTTCTTCAACAATTCATACTTCAACTCATGCAGGAATTAAAATCCAAAGTTACAGTCTTGCTTTCAGAGAAAAACATTTGTTTCTCTCTTACTGCAGTGTGTCCAACATATCTTAGTCATCTAGTGAAACCATGTGAATCTTTCCTGACGCTAGTATTTAATATGTATGACATCACTGAGTATCATAGCACTGTTAGAGAAATAAATGGGATTTCAATCTCCGTCTTTCTCACTCCATTATCTGCCTTCTCTCTTCTTCTTTCCTGAAGATGAACTGGTTTTCTATCCCTATTCCTTTCATCCTATAAACGAAATCTAAACCAGAAATATTTTCAACTCAGTTCCCTGAACGTACGATAATTTAATGATGCAGTTCTTTCCCGTACATTTCCAAGACCTGTGGACTTGAAGCATACAATATTGCCTACTACACTGAGGGGGGGAGCATACAAAAAAACATTAAAAAAAAAAAACTTTTTTCCTAGCTAAAGCTAGGTTTGAAAGCAAAGGCATGCACATTGAATCTGAGCGATATAGAACGGAGCTGGGCAAGGACTGCAAGGTAGCACAAAGGTAGTACGGCAGTACTGATGCACTGTAGCATTTTTACTATATACTACATCTCAATTACCTCCATCCTACTTTACGTTTCCCCTCAAGCACTGCATCTTATATCTACATTCCACTATCCCCGATATATCTGTATACATTCTGACACTGGTAGGGAAAATGTGAGAATTGTTATTTTCACATGGCAACATGTTTTTAATTAGAAGAGTACACTCTCCTTCCTGACGCTCAAAGGGCAGGCATAGTAACAATTACAAGTACATCAGACTAAAAACTAACACATCAGTCATAACTGCCGGCTGCAGAAGAAATATGGGACCTTTTGGAAGTAACTGTGCAGGTGAGTAAGAAAAAAGGCAGGGAGGCACTAGACTGATCGATCTATCACAGAAAGTGAACACAATCTGGAAGGGTGGAAAACTGCACACCGGCTAGAACACCTTCCTGCATGAGGAGTCTGGAAGGAGCTCCGCTTTATATGCTGCAGTTATCTCAAAGGGGCTAGTTTAATTTTGGAAACAAAGGTCATCTAACATTATTATTTTTCATGTTTGACGTTAAACACTGACTGTTCCTACATAGCTCAGCCTAAGAATCAAGTCTTAAATACTGATTTGGATCAAAATGTTGAAAGTGCTAATTGAACTGGCAAAGATACAGTGCTCACAATTAAAAGATGTCTCCATTTGGTTAGTGGCCAGATCCATAGCTGGAATAAAGTTGCAGATGCCAGCTGACGATCTGAGCCAGTTCCACTCTGAAGCACAGTACTGCATTTCTTTCTTATACATTGGAAGGGACTACAGTGATTCTTACATTGCAGTGCAGTCACTGACCTCAGATACTGGCTCTTAAATGGGGAGTATTGTTTTCCTCTCTTCTCAGTGGCACAGATTCAGCTACAATTTAAACATTAAAATATCCAGATTCAGTTTTCAACAGAGCCGTCCTTCAGCTATGATGTACAACTCTTCCTGTTGACATGCAATGTCCAATTACTTACAGATACACACTTTATTCTTTTGAGTTGCCTATTGAATTCTAACATAAATTGAAATATAGCCTCGCCATGCCTGTATTCTTCACTTTTGCACATTAGAAGGCACATTGTTAAGTTGATCGGTACTAATTTGATGAGTGCTGGAACATTCAATCATTGTTTTCACTACTCATGTTATGCAGAGGACTAGCAATATCTGATGAACCACTCTCAGTAGCAAATGTTAAGAAAAACAAAAGGAAAACAACTTTTAAAGCATCAAAGGCTTAAAAAGTTCAAGTGACAAACAAACTAGAGTTGTTAGAGATGTATCTGGGACACTGTAGATTTCATAGGTGTCTCACAACTACTATAATACCCATTCAATACCCATGAAGGGAAAACAGATCATTCAGAAAATAAAAAGAAACCCCACAAACTTGAAAGCAGAATGCCTTTTATTTCACAGAATTAGATGGCTCTCAGAGAAAGATAAAAGGAAGTTAAGTGAGACTGCTTAGTATACCTGAGCACCCTTGTGTGTTTGGCAGCAGGATGCCATAAAGTTGGGACAGTGAGAACACACGGTTAATTCCTAATAATAGAAAGTTATAAGACTGCTGAAGAACAGTATCCTTACTGTCAAAAGTAAAAGGGGAAGTGGGCAAAGCCTGAAAGATTACTCCCATAACATGAGTGACAGTCACTGATCTGTATCAAGAGTCCACCTTTTCTCCTCATAGCCCCAGAATCAAGTAAACAAGATGCATGAACTTTTTCCATAGGTCCTGAACCTATGGAAAAGAACAGCAGAGAAAATATGCTAGCATGTTGTAAAACAAGAAACTTGTTGAACAAAAAAGGAGACAGACCTTTATGCATTCCACCTTTATTGTTTTTCCATAGACTTTAAATCAGGTGTGCATTAGCAAAAAAAGGCTTTAAAGAAAGAAATAAAAACTATGATTCACTGTATGTCAGTATTTGAAGGATCTAAATCATGAAACAAATTTAAGTAAAACCTCATACTTATGTTCTTCTAGTGGAGGATAATTGAAAACAACAAGAATTAAAAAGCCAACCATCTTTCACAAAAGAAGCCTTAACCCAGTGAGATTTTCCATTTTAGAGAAATTAGAGCTAAATATCAAAGGCCGAATTGAAAAATAATCTGTAACCATCTTGTCTACAAATAACAGAAGAATTCTCCATCCAAAACATCTTTCAGTGTTGTCTTGGTTCTATCTTTGCTAAACTGAGTGCCAATTTCTTATTCTCTTTCTCGTTCTCTTTCCATATGTGCTAGGAGGATGCCCCTGGGGGCTTCATATTATTCTAAGAGTCATGGTGATCCAGTGGACTCGGTGGATGGTACAATGACTCCAAAGATGTCAAATAGGTGTTTTTGTTAGTAATTACTGAAGGTGATCAAATAATCAATTTAAAGCTACATTCTGTTACGAGTTTTACTCCAGTGGAATCCTGCCAAGCCAGTTAGTACTCCCAGGGCTACATGTCTGCTGAACAAGGCAAACTTCTATGACCTTGACCCACAGAGACTGCAAAACACTAAATTTTTGGTGGTTGTTTTTTTTTTTTTAAGCTAACCTACCTTGGTCCGTGGTCCTCCCGCATTGGTAAGATGCACTTACAAACCTGTTGCTATTTCTTATAACGAAGTTAGTTCTATATTGTTTGTTCTACCAGTATTTTGCAACCAGGTATCAAACTCAGCCTTACATACATTGTAGTACGGGCACTTTAGCTGCTCAAAATGGTTTCTGTATATAAAAGGAAGTCCTTCACTCAGTATCACAAAAACAGTAATTCAAACGAGAAGCGGGCAAAGGACTGGTGCGGTGTGAGGATCTATAAATGGATTCACTTAAGGCTTAAAGTTTATTTACTCTGAAATCAATTTCCCTGAAGTATCCCATGGTCACATGGGAAGAGGTCTATAGTTGTGAACACAGTGGTCTTGTGAACATGGCCTGAAGTTCTAAAATGTCTAAGCAATTGTTAAGCAAACCAAGATTAAGGGTGAGACAGAACACGTTTCTAACACTGTAATATCCATTTAAGTAATCACTTCATTTTTAAAGTGTTTGTGAGTTGTTGGGGTTTTTTGTTTTGGTGTTTGGGGTTTTTTTACGGTTAATCTTTAAAAGATTGCATCTTGATGTTGACTATGAAGAGATAGAGATACAGAGAGAGATATATATATGTTTTCATGTATTACTGAAAGAGTTATTTTCTTCTATTATTCCTGTTTCAATATTATTCCTGTCTCCAATTTCAGTTTCCTGGAAGACAACTGAACCTCCAAAACCAACTTCCACTCCTTACACATATCTCAGGTTGTGGCAACAAACATTCATTATACAGGTTTAACCAGGCAGAATTTCAGTTTAGTTTAGCCAAAAATGTACCAAAGCCACCAATTCATTTATTTTTATACCATTCATTTTTGCCAATACTCCAAAAGTAATGGAAATCCAGATCTTCTGAGTATCTTAAGAAACAGGTATTTACACTAGCATATTAAGAATGATCCTTGGACTAGTGCCAAGCTGAAAACCCAAATCAAATGAAGCAGTAGTGACACTAACCATGTCCAAAAACACGCATAGCTGCTTTTTATGAAGGCAGGATTTAATCCATTTTTCCACTTAAATCGAGTTTTATATCTTAATTCCCACACAGGCTTTTGGAGGAAGAGAATGAAGGAAAGCAAATAGAAAAAGAAATCTTCCCACTTTTCTCCTCCACACAAATAAAAATTTGAAGCCTACCACAGACCACTTCATCAATTCCAAATTATTTCAATTGAAAACAAGGCTGCAAGGCATAGTAATGATGGTAAAAGAATGAACACTGTTCTTTGCTCCAGTCACCTGTCTTGCAAAAGCTAGTACTACTATTGTTTTTGATTATATTGATGACAATATCTTGTAATCCCAGTGGCTTCTGTAAGTATATATCCTAATTGTTGACTGAAAGCTTCCATTACTTTACTCTCTTCCTTTAAGGAACAGTGTGCTGTAACATGGGTCAAAAGGCTAAACTACTGCAACGAGAAAATAATCATGAAAATATCCATTCAAAGACAGTGTGTTAAATCCTCAGCCATTTTAAATCAGCATAAATACAAACATATTAATCATAGGAGGTTACTATTTCTACTTTTTCTGTGATTATGGCATGACTACAGTATGGTAAGAGCAGCAACTCTCAAGAAAGTAAATACGCTGTGAAATGCATATTGATTAAATGTAGAATTACCAGTTTATAACAACTGATATCTGTCCAAAGGAGAACATATTGCCCAAGTTTTATTAACAATTTTTTCCCATAATACCATTGCCTTGTCATTTTTGTAGTTCCGTATGTATGATCACAGATCACTTTTTTAACGCCTTGTCATCTCTATATGTAAAAGTTGTATGAAGACTGACATTGTCATTCATTATCAACGGTAATACAGAGAAATCTTGAAGCTCACTACCCCAAGTAGTATAAGCATGATTTTTTTTTTTTTTTTTAATCTTTTGCCTCAGTTTATTTCTTTTTATTATTATTACTCAAAAGCAGATGCAGGATTCTGCTCATCCCACCTATTGGTCCAATCATGCTTGAAATGCAATTTTACAAGCCTAGTCATTTTCAAAAGCGCAACTAACATTTTTAGCATGGATTTAGAGGTTATACGAAATGCTGCCAGTTCATAAAAGGATTTGAGGCCTGAAAAGATTCAGATCTTAAAGTAGATTTGGAGGGGTACCTGCCATGCAAACTTTGCAAAAACTTCAGAGCCAGTTAAGAAGAGAGTATGCAAAAGCCCCCACTCTTTCACACACATAAGAGTTGTTTGGAACAGCCCTCAAGATGTGTCAGATGCTGCTGCAACAGATGACACTGATAACCCAGCCTAGCTAGGAAACACCCACTGAGGTAAGAGTAGCTGAGTAAGCATTTAACACAACAGCAACTAATGGGTATTATCAACATAAATATAATATTCTGTTGAAATACAAGGAATCTACAGAAAGTTTTTATCTTTTTTACACTGAAGTGCAAGACTGTGCAACTGAAAGACTGCAAAAGTGGAAGCTTGCAGAATAATTCCAGGTTAACGTATTTGCCAGAAGCAATGCTTGTCTCCAGTATAATTTCTTGCATTTGAAGGAAGTGGCAGGATATAAAAAATTAAAGCCCAATGTTATCTGTAGAAATAATTTGATATTTTTATCTGCAAAAGGTGTATTCATATTTGATGCCTTAGCTGTTGAAAAAAAAAAATTCAGCTGTTTTGAAGCACTTCATTCTATACAAGCAGAAGCATACATATCTATTCAAGCCACTGAGAAAAGATAGCCAAAAATCAATTTTTCATACTTCATTATGTGTCTACAACTAGAAATCCTTTACACAGAGGCACATACACTATACATATTTATGTATTTTCCCTTGAGCAAAAGAGATCTTTTTACATTCAAAAAAATACACTGATGGAATTGGATACAATTTTGCAGTCTTTAGTTTCTTTTTATCAGCACCCACAATGATGTTTTGGCATCTCCTCCAGATGAGGAGACTTTCCCACTGCCACTCTTTTTCATTAAATTCAAAAGAAACAGGTAAGAATTCTCTCCATCCTCATTAGTGTGTGTTAAGTAATGAGCACTAGGGAGATTTACACACACATACACAATCTATAAAACAGTGCTATCTGTAGAACGCTAAAAGATTTACCCTTAAGTTAGCATTAGGTGTACATCATTTATGAGGTTTAAAGTATATGGAGCGTAGGTATCTGTAGCACAAGAGGAATGTGTTCTATTGCCCTAGAATTCAGGTGAAAGTGCTAGCTTTTTACTGCTTTCTTATTAGGAGACTTTTAAGCCATATTTTTAATATTTTTTTAAGCTTTTATTTTAAAGAATTAAACCTACACCAATACCATAATTTCTAAGTTATGAGCACTTACAAGCAGAACAGAACAAGTCTCCTTCCCCCCAGTGTTTTCTCACACTCTGCATATAGGTTTTTTCATCTTTGTTTAGAAAGAGTAGTACCTGGATGTAGCTAGCCTCTGGTAAGATACAGGTAAATAGAGCATCTCCAGAATAGTATCAATATTCCAACTTATTCATTCACCACTTAATGTCCCTTTTTATCTACCTCCTTCTAACAGATATAAAAATTAGTCTGTTTTCCCATCATCTCCCTCTGATATCATATCTCATCCTATTAGGTCGCAGAATGGCTCTGGCAATTTCTCAGTTCTGACTTTGTCTAGTGAAACTTCCCAACAGTTTCCCTGCAAATCAGGTGACTGGGGGGATTGCTTGGATACATATGTTTGTTTCCAGTTTAGTCACCAACTGAATTGCTGAAAACACATCTACTTATTTCTCCAGATGGGTCCTTGCAAACATTCACAAGAACAAAGATTCTGTTACCTGCCTGAATATTCTTCTACAGGAATGGCTCATGCTACCTTAAGGATCATTTCATTCCCTAGAACGTGGAAAGATTTAAGACAAATGAAATTATTCCCATACTGCTGCTTCCAAGGTTTTTTCACCTTCCTCTGGTAGCAACCACTCTTGTCAACAGCACGTTGTTCTACAGGTTTAATGCAGTGCGACAAAAACTTCATGTTCCAGTAATGACTAGATGTTATTGGGAAAGGTTTTCCATTACACGTAAAAGTACCATTTTAACATGTGATATAATCATCAAGCTTAAGCAGCAAAGAAACATATGATATCCCTACAGTAAAGAAGGGTGAACGCTATAATATTTAACCCTGACTGCAGTATCAACTTCTGTACATCACCTATTTGATGGAAATGAGTTAAGCCTTTCAGATTACATTTTATAAGCCAGTGATGGGGGATTCATCTCATACAAAGGGAACGTATATTCCTTAAACACTTAGTTCTGGTATTCATGTCCTGTATTTCTTCCTAGCTATTTCAGAAGCTATTTAAATTTTGTCAGTCTAGGTACATATGAAACAGGCAATACCACATACTATCACATTAAAACAGATAGAAATGCAAGTTTTTCCGAGTCCATTTGAAGAACTGATTAGTATTTCTTTAAAACAGATTTTACTATTTAGTTTTTACAGCAATTTAATTCTTTCTGCTTCCAGGAACAGATAACAATCTTCCCTTGAGCCAAAAGAGCTCCAGCTGAGTAGAAATTAGGGAAGGAACTAGGATGTTTGAAACAGGAACAGAGAGGTACGAGTTAAAGAAAAATATTAAATTAAACATCTGCTTTCATAAGCTTTCCTGAGCCAAATACAGCACACTTGTGTATACTGAACAGCAGATAGTTGTTTTACAAGTAAATAAAAAAGCAACTGCAGAGAAGTCTCTATTCACTATCTGTGCACTTGAGGAGTGTTTTTTTTTCATACGTCATTCATGTATGAATGCAGAGATTTCACAGAAAGCAGTATTTAAGACTGATTTTTCACCAAATTAAATAGCACAGGCTGCACTGATTGCAAAGTTAGAGATGCTTAATAAGGGAAACAGAAGGGAAGCTGCAACGCTGCCATGGGTTCTGACCCCCCCTCGCCCCATTGTCATGTAGGCACCATGGTTACAGATTCATTTCCCAAGCCTTACCATTTGCATTAAGCCAAATAACCTTATTCCTCAACTGAGTGAAACAAGGAAAGCTGCAAGGCTAGACTTCCTAGAAGCGTTCAGGATGGATTGCTAACAAACGTGACTATTTGGTATCCCCCAATACACGTCAGCATCTAAATAACAGTCTAATTTTCAAAGCATATAGCTCTCGTTTATGTTTAGATTTTCACAAGGTTAGCACAGCCAACGTGCTGTCCCCTTTTTAAATTCAAAAGGCATCAGATTAAACTCATTCGGCTCACTTAAAGAAAATCCACTGCAGATTATAGGTATTAAACCTTTCTAAAATGTCTGGTCCCTTGGCAAACCTTGGCTCCCTTCATGGAAGGAAGAACAAAACAAAACAAAACCAACAAAAAAGCCACAGTGCCTATTTTCAGAGGAGCATATGCCAGGAACTTATGTACTCTCTGTAGAATAGAGGGGTGGATCTGCAGTGGGGCTGATAGACTCTGCCAGTCACTAATAAGTAGTAAGAATACAAAGGCTATGTTGCATATTTTGGCACAGAAAATAAGAATTAATCAACTGATCGGTTTCAGCAAAGCAGTTCAAAGGTTCAGCTATTTACTAAACACAGTTGTTTGATTTGCACCCTGGCTGAGCTTCACCCCATCCTGAAAAATATTTCTTTACAAAGAAGCTGTAAGTGAAGCGGTAGTAAAATTAATTTTATTTCTCCATCTTGAAGTGAGACATTCTCTCTTTGCACATTGAGCACACATTTCATTACGTTACATCAGGGGGAAGAAACTTCCTCAACAGACAATCTAACGCCACCCAGAGCACAGCTGCTTTTCAGTCTTGTCAGTTCAATTTTTCCACACATTTTTTTCTTTTCTCTTCCTCATTCCAGTAAAACCTCACGTTTTTTTCCTTGTTTCCTGCCACAGGCTAGTCTGAAACAAACACATGACTGCAAAATCATTCAGACATGATGAGGATGGCATACATCAGGTGGACAAAGTGTGTTACTGTGGTTTTTGTCACTCTCGGTCCCCCGGTTCACCAAGCAGTTCTGAGGTACAGAGTCACAGCTCCTACTTCTGTAGTCATTCACATCAACAAAATCACAGAAACACCTGAAAAGCAGTATCAAGCATTGAGAATCCAAAAACTACACGGTACTAGTAAACAACCACATTTTGTTTATCATTTAAGGCACTAAGTAATTTGTCTCCCCCACTCCTACTACCAAATCAAGTTTTATAAAGACCCCTAAGAGCTACTGAAAATATATTAAAGGGTTATATTATAGTGAAATTACAGAGACTGTATCCCATCATAAACCTCTATTTGCCTGTCCTTTCACAGAAGGTGTTTTGATGCTCTCTAGGTGAGAAGATGGTAGCAAAACCAGTGATTACACACATTGTTGGGTAAAAGTGTGGTGGCCTGGAAGAAATTCCTATGGAGAAGTTAGAAGGATGTTCTGTTGCAGCTCCATCTCCAACTAAAAGGGAAAGGTGTCAGTTCTGCGATTAGACGGGATTCAGCAAATATGCGCTCGATTTTCTAAGTGCTGCAATTTGTCCGACAGGGGGTAAAATCTGCTTTTTAAACAGCTTCCACTTTCCTACTCAGCAAACGAGGAGCAAACCTACCTATTTCCCACAAGGAAATTGTGACCATAAAATTGACAAAATATGAGCATTCATAAATGAGAACAATAAGAATATGCAAATAGCTGGAAAAAATAACAATTTGGGTAAAATACACCAGCTGGCGCCATACTAGCTTTATCTTCCTAAGATAGCACATGGAGACAAAATACACCAGAATTTTTTGACGCTTCTCTACTCCTTTCCATAGAAGCTATCAATCAATATCAACAAGTAAGATATTGAGAAATTCCATACACACTTATTTCTTCAGCTTGTAAGAGTCATACACATTGACTTCTCTCATGATTCACCGAAGTATTGTTTGTTTCAACAAATACAGCAGAGATTTCAGAGGGAACACTACAAAAAGCATTACTAAGTTGATACACAGTAAAAGTAAAGATTAATAAACACGGGAGTGATATGAGGTAAGGTGTAAGATGAGTAAGTAACCGCACAAGAAGCAAAGGGAGAAAAATCTATAGTGGCACACAAAATCTGCTATTTGATGCAATGTCTGATTTATTCTTCAGCATTTCTAAAAGGTACACGCCACTCCGATATGTTTGAAATAGCAAATATAACAATACACATCTTAAACCTTTGCACAATATTAAGATTGAAGGATGGTATGAAATATCTTTATTCTTTCTGACAAACGTATTACTTTGTGTTCCATACAGAGAATATTTACAGATCTGACCCTTACAAGACAGCTGGCGCACCCATTCTGCAAAACTAGACGATGAGAAGAAACACTGTTTTTGACAAGTGGCATAAATGAGATTTATTTGTCTGCAGAGTGGTACATCAGAAGGATTGCTATCTGCGAACAGGTTTCTGTTAAATGTAGAAAATAGTATCGAACCCACACTCTCACAGAAAGAGGGATTACAAGTTTAGGTTAAGATATCCTTATATTCTGCCCTAGCTATAAATTAATAACTGACAAAGAAACAGGAAAGCGCCAGCATTATTATTTCTCTAAACGCAAAGAATACATTAAAATGTCGAAAGTAACTCCACGGCAAGTCTCCTGGCCAGAAATGCATTATACATTGCATAACAAGCAGAATTCCAACTGTTCTATTACATTAAGACTGAATTCTAGAGATCCTCAAGCTTTACCTGAGATCACATGGAACTTCAAGAATATTTTAACTGTAGATCAGATCAAATCTAAAATAAGTCTTTCCTGAAGGTTACAAAAGTTCTTAGCAGCATCCTTTCTTCCCCTCCCCTCTCTTTTTGTCTTCTTCCTTTCAGATTCCAGAAATCAGAAACATAAATGACAAAACATCACAAAAGAATCTCTTCTTAGTATTTCTGGCCAAACTGAGAAAGACTTTCTTTCTGGATTCCTAATTTAGGTTGCTGAGCTTAAATTTGTGGAACACTTTCAAATGTTTTAGCACAGATAATAAGATAACATAGCAAGCATACCACTTCCAAGGGCATCATTCTTAACCAAAAATTAGCCCTATCATAACAGTAGAAAATCCCATAAAATTTAAAATTTTTTTCAAAAAAAAAATATTCTCTCCCTCCCCTCCCTCCCACCCCCCCGCCAACTGCAAGACAAACAGGTAGAATGAATGTGTGGCTGCCCTATTGTAGAAGGGGTGCAAACACGGAGAAGCAAGTCTATTATGTGAGGCTAGCATTAAGAATATATGTGTATATACACACACATATTCTTCTATGCATATATTGTGCAGTTCAAGTACAGGGATTCCCAAACTAGCTTTAAGCAATCTCATTCTGATGCCAAAGAAGTCCACCTACAGGAGGTTCTTGTTTACTTTTCTACACAAGTTAGAGGTACCCTACCTACCTGGTTTAAAAGCTACCTTGAAAATTTCTGCACTATAGCACAGCCTGCAGATTCAACGTGGCCGCGTACTCTAAGGAAGTATGGTTGGCGACTGCACTTGTTCCAAGAAAAGGGTCTCTCATTTTTCCATTGCCAGTTCTGTAGTCCAGCACCTGCACCCCTGAGGCCATGGGCTTCATGCAGGGGGAGAAGGAGAAACAGATGTAGCTCCTCCTGCCTACACATCTGGTGGTTTGGTTTGTTGGTTGGATGGTTTGTTGGGATTTTTTTTGTTTGGGTTTGGTTTTTTGTTTTTGTTTGGGGGAGTGGTGCTTGTTTGGTTTTTTTTGTTTTTGTTCTTTTTAAATATATCACTGGAGCTCAAACCTTTTCTCCCAGAAGAAGGAAAAGGCTTTGTTTCACCAAGTAGCTTCTCGTTTGCTGTATTAGGCACTTGCTTGTAAGTCATCAAAATAAAGCCATCAAGCTAAACACATTGCTTGAAATAATGGAGTTGTGCCACTGGTAAATGTGTCCCATTATGTTTAAACACAGTCCACAACAAAGCGCATGCTTCTTCAGGTAGAGTAAGGTCACAAGCCACATGCTAAATGCCACTTCTGTACCTCAAACATGAGTCCTTACAAGCCATTAACCAAACATGCATCATCATCCACACTGATAGAAATCAGAAAGCTTTCATGGCCCAGAAAACTCAGACAGCAAAAGTAAGTGTGAAAGGAATTCTAAGCAGGAGACAAATGATAGAGTTAATGCCCCTGCACCTCTGGAAGAATTCAGAAAGCACAACATTAAGACAGTCTGTTATCCACCAAACCTACAGCAAAAATCCATCCTCTGTTCTGCTAAAGAAGTAGTCTACTACTGCACCACAGAGTTCACCTTCAATCACGGGGAAAAGGAAGGACGCTGCTGGACCTCAGCCTGAGATCTCAAGAGTGAGAATCGCTTTTGGCTACCTGCTGGAGCATGTAACAATGGTGTGGCTACAGCCGAGGGTGTAAGCTCACAGTAAGCCTCGTTCTTCCACCTCGAAGTCTAGGAAGGGGCAGGGTTCCCTCCATTGTCACATCAGTCTACATGAAAAACAGTACTTTCAACATCATTATAGCCCAAACAGTGTTTCTAAGATAGGAAAGAGCTTAAGAACTAGAAAAAAGTATTTTCAACATTTCCACCCCCATGAGTATAATAATGTCAAAAGATGTTCCCCTTTATCTTTCCTCAAGTCTCAGGCTGAGTCCTTCACGCACCTTTATCTGAGAGGATGGAAAGATATTAGTATTTTCATATTGCTTAAGAAATAATTACCAAACCCAACAAACGTAAAGAAAATAGTCGACCTTGAAAATATGTCCAGGGAAAAAGTAAGCATTTAAGTCAGGTTCTCATGTTTAATAAGGTAAGTGAATTCATTATATTTTTATCACTTCCAACAATAGACCTCCACCAGATCAAAACCCATACCTTCATTAAGCAACATCCACCTACCAGAAATGAGCACACTACTTTTATCCTGCTATAAAACACAGAGGTGGCATTCTTCTGAAGCCAATGAATTACAGATTGCTTTGTAACATCAAAGTAGTAAAATTGCCAGTGAACTGCACTTTAGAAAAAATGACCACCAGCCATTTCTCTGCCATTAAAATAATATAAGTTCTGCCTTTTACAGCCCTGTTGTTTGTACATTCATTTGACGAGTTGCTGTAGTAGTAATATTATTATTGTTATTAAGCTGCATCTTGTTGGGTTTATGGTCCTGTTCTCAGCTATAAAGCATTCTACTTCAATCAAATTATTCAGTGTCTTGCACCTTTGTCACATTTCATATGTGGACAGAAAGGAATTAGCTGTCATAGAAAAAAAGGAAAGCTTTGTTTCACATCAAGCTTCTTCTAAGGAGTCAAATTTTTGTCATTTGGACAAAAAAAATTTGTCAGTGAGCAGAGATTAAAGTATCCAGCCATTGAATGGTAATGTTGAAGTAATATTCAGAAAAACTCTCCTTTTAGCTAAAAGCAGGAAAATGTCATTAGACAAGGTGATCTGGACCGCAGATCTTAGTTACTGATGCCAATGACTGTTTTCATGCAAGCATTCCCTTCTACAAATAGTTTTCCAGTCAGAATGTTCAGGTGTCTGGGGCCACAAAAGCGTGCAGAATCAGACCCTGAACTTATTATACACTATGTGCGCTCATTGAGCGCTCAGTACAGTGGGAGTCATTTCTGAAGTCGTATGAAAAAAACTACGCTGTCTTCAGCATAACATGAAAAAAGTAACATGTACACAACCATCACATTAGATCTGCCAGAACCAAGATGTCCAAGGAATATAGAAGTGGACAGGAAAACACAAACTTCAGAATAGTTTTACCAAGTTAAATTCACCTTCAAAAATCTGTTCTTCTTAACTTTTTATGAGATTGACTTTACACCAGTAATTTTTACTTATTCCATCAAAACATATGTAGTTAACTGGACAGGCAAACACACCTCAATCTTGTTACCTCTTTGGCACTACAACCAACTAGAAATACGATTAAGAGTAATCATTGTGTCTCAAAGCCACACCAAAACCGAGTTTAGGCAATACGGAAAAGATCATTCATTTCAAAAACATGAACTTCCTGTAATTTGATAGGCATTTGGTTCATGCATGTGCTTTTAGACCCTGCTGAGAAGTTAGCTGCATACAGTTCTGAACATCAAAAGTTAATAATGAACGCAATCTTAAAAGTGACAGCTGTGTATTTTCCTCTTTTTAACGATACTATAAAATAAGAAAACTCGACATGCTGTGTTAACATAGCTGAACTCATCAATTCATATTTGTTTACAATTAGGCTTGGAGACATGCTGAGGTCTTCCAAAACTATCACCATGACATGATGCAAAGAAGATAGCATCACCACATGACAAGGAACAAAAAGCAGCAGCTGTCCACCTCTGCAGCAAGTGCTGTGCTCACTGATTTCAGCACCAGTGTATGAAATAGAGATACTGTGCTTCTGTACAAACTTTAAAAAAGAAAAAAAAAATCCTCATGATGGAAAACTTTCTGTCTGCAAGGTTGGTGCTTTACGTTAGCTAAGCAATTTCACACAGCAAGATATTAGACGCTGCTTTTTGCAAACACAACTGCTCCTGCAAGCCTGCTCTGGGTCCAACCAATGAATTAACCACATGTTTACAGGAAATACTAACTGCCACAGACAGAATTGCCTTCTGCTGAAGGAGATTAAAGCATAACCCCTTTCCAGTAGATGGCATATTGATAGCACTATATCATTTTTCAAACTTCCACCATGTGCTGTTGAAAAATTACTCTATGTTCTACACAACCAGTTAAAAATCAAGTGACTGAAAGCAAATGCTGAACAGAGTAGTCCAGGACTTTTATAAATCTCCAACTCTACAGCAGAGTTTCAGTCTCCTTTTTAACAGGATGACCAATCTGATATCAAAAGCAAAACTTCACTTTGCAACACGTACTGTACTTGGGTGGAATTTTAACTGGAATTTCTCTCACATTGATCATTTTCATCCCTCAATTACATAAGAACATAAGTCATCATGTGCCACAAAATTATACTCTTACGAAAGTATACCCACTCCTCAGAGTCATACTGTTCATAATCAGTATTCACACGCTAACTTTAACTTCTTCATATTATTTCCAACTCTTTTTTGAAAGGTGAGGAGGGACTTGATTTTTTTTTTTTTTTTACAGTTATCAAGAATGAGCTACAGTTCATTTTTCATACAGGTAGTATTTTCTCAAGATGAGGCATCTGCTTTTAGGGCTTTACACTAGATACCTTGTCCCAGTTTAGTCCCCTGAATGTTAAAGTACTTTGTAAGACACTTCATAAAAACAATAAAATACGAGAATTTAGAATAGTTTTCCACATCTCGTTTCACTACAGTTTAATCTGCACAAGCTCATGCAAGATAGACACCTGCATCTGCAAAAGCTGGCTTGGTGCTTCCTCCCCTTTTTAACTCTGGCATAATTTAGCAAAGAACATATCACTCTTAAATGAGTGTAAAATTATTAATCCAAATTGACAAGAAGTTTCACCCTTGACTGCTAGTGAATGTTTCCTTAGACCACTTATTAAATCAGAAGGGATAATTATTGAATCACAATATATCACAATTTTCCTCCAAGTTTTACATTCCAAAGAGCATCAAAGTGGTTTGTATGGACTGGCACTGTAGAGCCCCTAAATCAGAAGTGTTACAAAAAAAAAAGTACCCCTCCCTCACCAATAACAACGCCCTCCGAAGGAGTAAAGTAATTGAAGCATTCTGATATTCCTGATTTCTCCCTGTATTCGGGGCTTTTACCACTCAGAGATTTTCACAGTTATTATTTGCCTGTTTGAGTATGTGCAGAGATGTGCTCCTGCTGCACCTGACTTTGAGTACTCAGCAGGCACACACTTTTTTTTTTTTTTTTTAAGTCTCAGTAAACAATTAAGGCTTAAAACATGCAGTGCTTCTGCAAAAAGCTGCTTCGATGCTGATTCTACAGGAAGAGACCAAGAATAAGGGAAAAGACACATTTCCCTGATAAATGTACATGCATATATCCTCTGGTAACATGCTTTATAGACTTAGTAACAAGTACCCTATAAACTTCTAACACAGCAGAGAAATACCACAGACTAAATTTGGGCTCAATTTTCTGATAAGGAACTGGAAGTTAAGAAGCCTGAACGGAGAGCCGTGACATTATAACAGATCTGCTCTGTACCCAGCATTAACTTTCCATCTGTGTACATCAAGACAACGGGATAGAGTGTCTCAGCTTTATCTTTTCTTTGCTGAACATGTTAGGTCTACAGCATGGAGAATATACTATCTCTGAGCAACTGAGCAGTACGCATTATCTTATCAGAACACTGCATGGTCAGAACAGGTTTTATTTTTAAGCTGCAATAGATTTTGTTCATATTTTCCTCAGTGATTTATTACACTTGCACAGAAAGGAATGCTTCTAGATTGCAGCAACTTTTTAATACGTTTCCTGGCATTGAGATAACACTGCAAGATCTCACCTGCGTTTCACAGTAAAAAAAGGTAAGCCCTAGGTCTATGTTCAGGTATAGAAACGCAAACTGAGATGAGATTGTTCAAGTGTTTATTTTTTGCACTCTATAAGGGAAACGTTAGCATGTTCTCAGTGTCAGCTGTTTGGCTTCCTTATTTCCAACGAAGCAGAGTCTATCTGCTATTACTGCTGTATATATATAAAGCTTATATTTGTTACTGTCTTGCTACATCACATGAGCTGTGGATCAACTTATAGAGGGAGCAGCTCTTTTACATTATAAAAAAAGGCTAGAAAGACCAAGACAAGACTCAGTATCTTTCAGAGGATCGGGAGGGGGAAGGGGAGAGGCAAGAATCAGAGGAGATATCTGCTCTGAACTTACTACCCCAGTAAAAGCTGAAATCTGTATTATTTCTCTTGAGAGCACTGAATCTAAAAGAGCAAACAGCAAACAAAACAGGAGAACTTCAAGCAAAATAGCTCTCGGTACTCACCTAGCGCTGAAGACCAGTGCAGGAAAGAGAGGCAGCAAGTAATAAGCAGAGACGAATTTCATACTGGAGCTCCTCTGATCTGTTCCGTTCCTCACTATCCTCTTCGCACCCTTTCCCCCTCTTCGTCTCTTCCTCCAGCAGCTCCTGAGCCTCGCCTTGCCTGGGGAGCTGCCCGCCCTGCTGCGGGAGGGTCCTAGCTCCGCCGGAGCAGGCAGACCAGCAGACCGAGCAAGGAAGGGAGCTCCGAGGGGGATCTCAGCTCCGGGAGTGATGTCACGAGCGGAGCGAGCTGCCGCTGCCGCTGCCAGCCCACGGCCCGGCCGCCGGGAGCTCCCCGCGCCGGCTCCGCCGTGTCCGGGAGGATGTGCTGGGACTCGCCGCCTGAGCGGCGGCCGGGGAGGGATGAGCGCACGGTGCCTGGCACTTCGCTCTGAGGTTACAGCAGCACATAGCTGAGAAATTCTTCCTGGGGGGGGAAAAAAAAAAACCCACACCAAAACTACAGTGAAAACACCACCAATATTTTGCAGTTAGTGTCTTTATTTGAAGTGAATCTAGACAAGATTGATGGTAGAGGCAGGAATTGTTTCAAGCAGGCGTCAAGTTACAGAGCAGCCTGCCGCTACAGCTGGAAAGGTATCATTTCTGCAAAGCAAGAATTCACAAGTTACTATTTCAGTTAGGTATTCATTCACCCCAGAACCACATCAAGTTGAAGGTAAGAGCAGAAACAGCTTCCAAAATGGTATTTTGAAACATTGATGTCATCTCTGAAAGCCCTTCCTCACCTGAAGCCACTGATAAGACCTTCAGAGCCATTAAGACTGTTTTTCCTGCTTTCCATGTTTGTATTTCACCTGATCTTAATCTTGATTTAAATGAGTCAGTGTTGGTTAAAGATGGTTTCAGAACATAAGTATTCCCTACCTTGCCAGAAGCGAAGCTCATCTGATGGCAAATCATATGAAAGTATAACATTTTAAGCAAGAATCATCTTTCTGTGCAATACAAACAAAAAACCCCAAACTTGTCTACAAGTGAATGAAGTGTGATCATTACAAAGACAGAGTTTCGGTCATCTATGTGCTTGTCTGGTCAAATGAAGGGCATCCAGAAACTACATTACACATCACATGCATAAAACAAAAGTTTCCATAGTTTAAGCTGGTGTGTCATTGCATTCAACTATTTATTGAGGAGTAATTTTGGATTCCATCAAAGCAAATAGAAATTCACTGTTTGAAATGAATGGAAACCTTTTTGAAATTAGTATAGACCCTTAATAAGACATTCACAAGGCATACAATTAGAATTAATAAATTAAATTATTTGTTACATTCTTCAGTAACGAAGTGAGAGGGAGGGAAGAAAAAAGAAGAAAAAGAAAAGGCAATGTACATAGCCAAAAAGGAATAAAATAATGTATTTCTGACTCTTCTTCCTTGTGTCCCAACTCCAGTATTATTTTTTTCAGCACACCTGGCAGCGAGTTCTATTCAACCACATTAATTTAAATCAGCATTTATTGTTATTTTGGTGCTACAGACCAGCATGAAAGAAACAGTCGTGTTACCATGGATACTTATGATAGAATAGTAAAAAGGTCATAAAAAGTGCAGTCAGCTTGTCATTTTCTCTTCCAGAAAAAGCCAACCTTCCCAGGCTACCAGGCACCTCACAGTCATGTATCGGCAGCTAATACTTCTTCCATCTTCCTTTTATGCACACACATACAGGGTGGAATGGGGGGAAGGCACTGGGTGCATCAAGGGAGTAAATTATGCCTGATGATGCTGAGTGAGCTTAAGAAAACTCATGCAATTTTGCAACTTGAGGAATTATTTTTTAATTCTGTTACTGCTCTGCCTCTTTTTTTGGAGGGTGGGGGGTGGAATAGAGAGGCCTACTGCTAAGTCTTGGTTTCATCTCAAGGGTTTTACCATGCTTGCATTGGAGAACATCTCCACAAGTGGTTTAGTGGCTCCAGTACAGGTAGCCTGCAGCTATAATGATGCTATATCACCCAAAGTTCATATTATCATTCTTTACATAATTTCTCCATCCTGATCAGAATTGATTGAAAAATTAGGAAGCTTTCATGCTTACCAACCCTGCTGCTTTAGTCCTGCTGTGATGCAAATATCCTATAAAGGCTGTCACAACTCACTTTCAGCCTATGAACACTTCAAGGGCTCAGCGTAAAGGGTTTCCCATCTCAGGACACGGGTGGGGGCTCTCACTCCACTTGGGCACAGCCACGCCATTAGGAGATGGCAGCAGTGGCTAAGCAGGGATTGCAGCAATTGCAACCCTAAAGGTTGAGATGTGCACCGGTAAAATTGTATTAGTGTGGAGAGAAATGCTCAGCAGCGAATACATGTAGGACAAAAGGAAAACCTGCATTTTTAGGGGTAAACTTCTATAAATAAGGACTGGGCACTTAATCTTAAATGCTACTCTTGCCAGACTTGATTGTGGTCAAGCTGTTTGCCTGAAGACATAAAATAGCATCCTTTTTCCCCCTCATATTCAAATAACTGACTTCGATCTGGAGTTTCTATTGTTTTGAAGGGTTTGGGGTTTTTTGTTTTGTTTTTTTCGAAGAAATGTATTTTAACAGTGTAACATGCATCCTAAGAAAAGAATAATATATTTATACCAAAAAATGGGAGAGAATTGTTTGCAGATTTTCTTAGACTTAGACTGTATAGTCAATTTTTTTTAGTGCTGCATACACTTAAAGCGAGGTCAAATATTAACATGTAACAACTTCAAAGACCTTGGATAGAAATATTCCATATAAACACATTAGACATGTGGAACTCTTAAGAAATATCATATTTTCACTCTTACAATTAAAGGCTTTCCATTTCTTGGCTCAAATTTATTGACAGTCTTACTAAATAAATAATTACTCCTAGCTTAGCAAGCAGAAGTAAGGTGATTATATATGCTCTTTTACAAACAAGCATACACAGAAAATACAAATAAGAAGAAAAAAATTGAACCATTACTGCAAAATTCCAAGGCATTTCAAACACTAGTTGTCACACAGGTTCTTGCAAGTTTGGCTAAATACACTCATAGTGTAGGAATATCATTGCCTATTTTAGAGAGGAAAATGGATCAACTGTCTCCCTTTGCAAAATACAGCACAAGCTTATGCTTGCCAGAGCAGAAAGACATCCACTTATGCCTGTATTTATGTAGTAACTACTATAGCAGGGGTCCTAGTTCTATTTTCATTCTTTGGAAATAATGGTAATAAAAAAAGGAATCATGAAATGATGGCGTATATTATATTCCGTTATTTTGAATGCATATGTGTTAATGGGGAGAAGTTTTATAAATATACTTAATGAAGCAGACCACTAACGTATCTCGCTGTCAAATACTACAATTCTAAACGTTGAAGCCTTCACAAGACTGCACAAAAGACTTTCAGAAGAATAAGGGCACAACCGTTGGAAAAAAAAATAATGCATTTTATTTCAGGGTGCCTTACGAGTGCAATTGGTAAATTTTTATTTGTGAAAAAAACCTACAACTGAGGCAAAGCGACAGGTAGAACTCAACTATCCCAATTTCATGTCCAGTGCTCTGTGAAGCAGACTACATTATGATGTAGATATCCTGTTGCCACTGCAGTGCAGAGAATGCCAGCTTTTTAATGTATTTTTATATGTGTGCGTACACACATATGCATACACACATAGAAATGTACATGTATATATATTTTTGTTTAATTGTAGCACCATTATAGATAACTAGAACAGTAACTTGAGACATTTTTACACTCTATGCAACATACTGCATTTCTATGTCTCAAAAAGACTAGCCAGACACACTGAGTTCCCAAGTAATAATATAATCTCTGAAATAACAGTATGATAAATGGTATCTTAAATAATGGAAGGAGCACAAAACCACAGACATCAGTACTTGTTTCTTAAGGATAACTGTTGTGAGCTAGTTAACGTTGCAGACCTCAGTGATGCAAGATGAGTGCAAGTGTAGTTCTGAGACAACAGTACTGGTTGAGCAGGAGCAGAAGGGACAAGTGACTTACAGGAGACACTTCTTCAGCTCTTACTCACATTTGTCTCTCCCCTCAAAGAAAGATTTCAATTTAACTTTGAAAATACATTTGGCATTCCTTTTCCCAATTTTTCTCCTGCTTTTCCCACTCCACCTTCTCATTCCTTCCCCCACAGCGGGGAAGTTTCTCTGCCTTTGGAAATGCTCCTTGATTTAATGAAACTCTTAACAACTTCCAATTCAAATTATCATTCAAATCTTTAGCAAATATATGCAGCCCACATAGGTTTGCTGTTAAAGTACAGAGAAATGAACAATTTCATGAGCATGTGATTACAGAAAAAAAAAAAGTAGTTTTATTTCATTCTGTGAAACACCTCTTTTTTTCCACTGTCCAAAACAGCAATGATAATGTATTTAATATTTAACATATCTGGGCTACCTACCTTCATTCCACACTGAAGGCCTACATTTTATTAATATTACAACTGCAGTAATTCTGGTAGGGACAAGAAGACTTGATCCAATCATACATGATAAGGAGCAGTTCTAGTATCTCAGAAAACAGAACAACAAAACCAACTCACTTAGGAATTTCTGGACTTCCCTATATTGACCACAGAGGCAACAGTGCTGAACCTCTTCATCCATAATTTTACATTTAAATTTGTATGTGGTAGAGGGAACGGAGGAGGAGAAGAAAACAGTACAAGGGAAATCCAGTCCTCTACTTCTTGCTGCATAAGTTGTGCAAGTACAAGAACTAGATCAACCCTCAACATCTATAAATGACCTGCAATATATTACTCGGTACTAGGAAACTTGAAAAAACTTTTTTGTGGAAGTTTCTGCTTCGGAAGCTGTTGCAAATGTCTCTCCTTATACATCTAAAACAAGTCATCGCTGATAACCTGTAGATGCTGTCACATACGGTGTTTATTTAGACTCCACTGTACCAAGCACTTCGAGTCCAAGGTTTCACAGAGACCTCTTTCATTCTGTAGCTACACAAACTGAGACCTAAATCAAACATGCTACCAGGTTCACCAAGGTCACTGAAAAAAAGGAGTTAGGACATCTTCAGAAACAGAGCATTTCAGTCAGCAGTCACTGACTTTAAAACTCCTTTTTTAGCATCTCAGAGCTGTTTCCTTATATCCAGCAGACACCTCAGCAAATCTGCCTTCTCATACCGAAATCCAACACAGTTGAAGTCAGCATTCATTCAAAACTGAAGGCAGAAAGTATATGCGCATACCAAGGTGGTTTGACAATCTACATACAGGTCCCTTAAAGAATTACTTACTGTTTAACTCTGAAATAATTTCTTGTTTAATTTAATAAATATTGTGTTAAGTTGGATAAGTTTGACTTCTATAAACACAAAAGCCACTTGATAATCCTTCCAGATAAAATAAAAATCAAGTGAGAATAATTGGTTTAAAAACTGAAAAGACTAGGCAACAGTATTTAAATAACATTTTTAAAAAAACAAGGAAGGAATAACGAATTTCAGTCACATCTGAGTAGCCCTGGAGAGGTCAGGAATCATTCTTATTGATTTCACAGTGGATGGACTTACTCTGGGTATCAGGTTCAACAGACCTCAGAAGTATGCTAAAAATTGCTTTAAGGACTTGTTTCCATTTTAAATTACATATTTTTTAATTTTAAAATCAGTTTGGAGTTCAAGAGGACTTTTCTAATGCTTTTTTGATACATTAAACAAGGCTGAAATTCTCTGATAACAAACAATGTTTTTTTTATTGTGGAAGAAAAGTCTTTAAAGAATTGTCTCCTTTTAGTCAGAATATAGCATATTTAGCACCAATTCTTTTAGCATCAATTCATTAGGGCATCCAAAAATTTTCACTTAGAAAATAAGACACTGATTAAAGGTCCCTTGAAAAGCTGAACAAATGTTTTTCTTTAAAACATTTATAGTAATTTAAAACTTTGCTCCCTGCTTCCCCTCCCCCCTCCTTAATTTAAAACAGTAAAGGTAGGCTGGTACCTATGCTTAGATGTAGGGCAGATGATCTCTCCCAGTATATTTGGATCCTAACTGACCATCAGATTTTAAAACAAAAAAACAAAACAAAACCAAACAAAATAAAAAAATAAAAGGAAAGAAAAAAGAGCCGTATGTAGAAAGAAATTAAACCCAATTAAATCAGTTGTAAAACATTTGGTCTTCTACAGCTATAATGAGATTGAATGTGATCCAAGGGAAAATTATCACAACAAAGTCATTAGGATATTTCAGTCTTGAACTTTACAAACATCCCAGTCCAGATGATCCAAATATCAGAGCTGGTATCTCTACTACTCAGACTCTTATACCCGAAGTACTTAAGCATTTTTGATAAATCCACATACAATTTGATCACCATTTACCTCTTGGGAACCTATGGTGTGAAATAATTTGAGACACTCGGGGGGTGGGGGGGAGTTTGTGGAAATCACACAGAGAAGCTACTGTTAATAAGTTTCTCATAAGGAATCTTGCATTATAATAAGTATTTCTGACTTCATGTTAAATAACATCAGGAGTAGTCTCTCAAAAGTATAAATGGAGAGTCAGATAACATGCAATATAATGACTAGTAGCGTAGAAGATGCACACATAAACCATACCTATATCGTGTCATTCTGAAACTCCTATAGCTATTTCTGATGGTCATAAATACGTTTACCACTTCACTCTATACTTGGCTTGCTTTACTGTGTTGTTTCATAATATACAAGTTGTTATAGTGTTTTTATGGCCAAATAGAGGTAAGGGACTGCCAGCAAAGGAGAATGTTCCACGGTTTCTTTACAAAGCTACAAATAGAACATGTTGTGTGCTCTTACTCACATCAGTGATATACATATGTGCCTTCCCCTCTGCATAAAGAAGTCTGCATAACTTCTCTTAATAAAGTAGGAATGTAAGGCTGATAAGTGGATTTCCTTGCTGAAATAATGAGAATTTCCCTAATATTTTGAACTGTTTTCTGTTATACCCTATTAAAAACTTGATTTTTTAAAAGCTAGCAGAAGTGCAGCTAATTCAAAATTTATTAGATATGACATGCATTAGGATTATACTATCAAGATCATATAAAAATGTCATTAATACAGAATTAATGGGAACTCAGTGAAAATTGCTACATTATATCAACAGTAAGAATGTCACACTAATATTATGTTATAATTGCATAGTTAAAAATTCTTGCAGATCTCTGCATTATAATTGCACTTTTTTTAAAATACAAAGTAAGGACACTCTGAAGCAGTCATGTCAGACAACCATGTCACTAAATTTATTTTTTATATCAATTGTATATACATTTATCGCATGTCTCATTAATGGTCTAAAACATACAGTCCACACAAACGCATGGTAACGAACAGAGTAAAGTTTCAGTCAAGCAGAGCGAACAAGCATGAGCAGGACACTTTTGTTCTGTTTACCTGAAAAACTTCAGATATTAACTCATTGCCTTTGTCTCCCCATACAGTGCTGGGAATCACAGTAGGAAAACAGCATCTGTACTTCTCCACAGCCATCTGTGATCCTATCTACAGTGAAAACTGAAATATGGAGTAAAAAATTAAGCTCAGAGCTGAGATACTGAGCTCATGAAAACCTTTATGGTTCCACTAACTTCAGAGAAACCGCTATTTTATATTTTCTTAAAATATGGCCTAAGAAGGTTTCATAACACTTAAGAATTATCTCACATTTTCTTTACTGATCTGCAGTTTCAGATGAAAGCTAGTATGTATATTAAATTAGACATCTAAGTGGCAAACATTAGTCATATTTTAAAAGTACTAGTACAAAAAAAAAAGAACAATCTTAATTAATGTTACCTTTTTCAAATTTCAAACAACATTTAGATTATTTAGGAATCTTCCACTGATGCAATTTTTCAACACCACCAAAAAAAAAAAGGGGGGGGAAGCTATTTCAAAGGAGGAAAAAAGGTAGTTTTACAAAGGTGTTGAATAACCACAAGATTTTCACATTTACTCTAGCATTCCTGACTACCAAGAGTAGTAAAACAAAAAAAGTTATAGTAGTTCTAATTTGTTATTTACCTTACAAGAATTTCTTCTCCATCTTTAAACAAAAGAAATCAACCAGGATTTCCAAGCAGTGGCATATCATAAGCTTTCTTGTGCAGTTCACCTTTCAATGGAGTTGCTAGATTTCATAGAATGCATCATTTTATCATCATTATTAGGAATCTGGTCAAGCATAGGGTGTGCCATATGTCACCTACGAGGCCTAGTATCAAATAGACCTTGATTCAATGAATGGATTTCTGCAGAGCTCAGAGGCTAAAAGCGCAATCCTTATGTTCTCTGTTTTGCCAGCTCACCTCGCCACCAAAGTGATATGGGAAGAGCTTTGAACATGCTTCTAAAACCACATTCCACAACTTATTTTCTTTAGATGGAGTAGAAAATAAAATTATGTTCGCATAAATACAAAGAATCATAGAATCATTAAGGTTGGAAAAGACCTCTAAGATCATCGAGTCCAACCGTCAACCCAACACCACCATGCCCACTACACCATGTCCCTAAGGGCCTCATCCACACGTCTTTTAAATACTTCCAGGGATAGTGACTCCACCACTTCCCTGGGCAGCCTGTTCCAAGGCCTGACCACTCTTTCAGTAAAGAAATTTCTCCTAATGTCCAGTCTAAACCTCCCTTGGCGCAACTTGAAGCCATTTCCTCTCGTCCTATCGCTAGTTACTTGGCAGAAGAGACCAACACCCACCTCGCTACAACCTCCTTTCAGGTAGTTGTAGAGCGCGATGAGGTCTCCCCTCAGCCTCCTCTTCTCCAGACTAAACAACCCCAGTTCCCTCAGCCGCTCCTCATCAGACTTGTGCTCCAGACCCTTCACCAGCTTCGTTGCCCTTCTCTGGACACGCTCTAGCTCCTCCACTACTTTCTTGCAGTGAGGGGCCCAAAACTGAACACAGTATTCGAGGTGCGGCCTCACCAGTGCCCAGTACAGGGGCACGATCACCTCCCTGCTCCTGCTGGCCACACTATTTCTGATACAGGCCAGGATGCCATTGGCCTTCTTGGCCATCTGGGCACACTGCCGGCTCATGTTCAGCTGGCTGTCAACCAGCACCCCCAGGTCCTTTTCCTCTGGGCAGCTTTCCAGCCACTCTTACCCATTATAAATGCAAAGAAGGAATTTAAAAAGAAGACTTAATAAGCATGCTTTTAAGGCAGCTGAAAAACCTAGAAGACTAACATGGACGAACATACTGAAAAAATCAAAGAGAAGAGCCCTCTCCTGCCACATGGAGATTGCTGCAGGACAGAAGGGAAATGCATTCAGAAGTGTGAAAGGCACCATCCCATACACACTCATTTTGTGAGAATTTAAACAAGCAATGTAGGCAAGATATCAAAAAGCAGACTTCAGACATATTTTCCAAAACTCAGTTGGAATTCCTGTGCTTAAATGGATTCTAAAATGACTGCAACAAAAATCCTATGATAACCAACTAGATAGACATATAGATTTTTTTTTTCTTCTAGATAGATACACTTTCTTTGTACAGGAACAAACATTTTGCTTTATTACTTTCATTCATAAATATGAGTTTTCACTCATTCAAGAGCTGTCCTTTCAGATTTTAGGAGAAATATCTATCCAAATAGTCACATGTGAATCACTGAACAGTAACACAGGAACACTTATCTCTATAGATCTTTTGTCCATTCCATCTCTCTCTTCTAATCTAGTTTTCTACCAGCAGAAATAAAAGGAAGATGTACCAGTACTAACAGCTGGAAAGCGCAACTGAAGAAACAAAGAATGACACAAGGGACTGTCTGGCAGACCACAGAGCTACAAGTCAACCTCTATTCAGGCACTTATAGATGACTGCATTACTGCTTTTCTTTCAAGAAATGTGAATTCTTGCAATGGGGAACACATCTAACAACTATCCTTGTCGAATAACCACTGGCTAGAAGGTTGGAGAAGGGATATGATATTTTTGTCATAGCAATAAACAAAAAGCTCACGCAAGGAAGGTCGGCATTAAAGCACAGCATGCAACATGGCATCTACACATGTTAACTATGCAGCTTTCAAATCCCAATCTTTAAGCACAATAGGTTCTGTGGAAAAGACATTTATTTGAGCTCTGCATAAGGTAGGATGATTTGGCGCTAAGCACACTGGCATTTCAATAAAACCCTCTAGAAAAAGCGCTTTACAGTGTAATTCACTAGAAAAACTGAGTCTTCGTTCTGGCCTAAGCTGAGAAAAACCAGCGCGTACCTATCATGATGTAGAGCACTGTACATTAAGGGCGCTTGAGACATTTAAGCCACCTCTGTCTAAAATAGAGACCGAATGCATTCAGACAGAAATTCAAAGGTGACAACACATTGCTAAACCCACTGATACTAAGCTTCCTAAAGGTCTGCTTGAAGACACATTTCAGCTTCTGCACATGTTAAATACATAATATACAATTATGAAATCATGTATTCAGAACCATCCACCTCCTACATTTTCATCTGAATTTGTGGTTATATTCACTTTTTAGCATCACCTTCACTAAAAAGACACCAAAAGAAACCAAGCATTTCGCTGACATTTCTAGCTCCATCTTTATGAAGTTGTATCCTACATCTTTCTCAGAGGGCAGATCACTCTGAATTTAAGGCAGCATATTGTTTAATATTTTTAAATAAGCTGCTGAGAGACTGGCAAAGCAAGAGGCATACTTCAAATGGGGCTCATTTTTTGTAGCCGAGGTACCCAGCGTAAGGGTGGCATACATGAAGAGGACTGAAGTGGGAAAATTAAATTAAGGAAAGCAGGAAAAAAAAACAATACTAACAGAAGTAGAAGATGACATTTTCTGCAAACCTATTGTGACATATTTCTGCTCATCCTCTAGTCTTGTATTCTGTCTATGCTGGAAGGTATAATGGAGTATTTTGGTTTGTTTTTTAAATAAAGCAACAGTTAGGGAAGTAGAAGGCTGAGATTCTGGGAGAGTGAGGTTGAAGTATCAGTAGCCTTAAAATTAAACAGTACAGTCTTTGTATCCCTTCTCAAATTCAAACTTCTAGCTAAAATGTCATTAATGCTGATTTTTATTTTGTGACTCTCCAAAGGGTAAGTCTATTATCAAGATCATGCAAATCAAAGTATGCAGCTCTATATTAGTATTTAATATTGTCCAATAAAGGGATAGGAAGTGATGAAAGGGTTTGTGTACCATTTCTGAAGTCTAAAAGAATTATCGGCATGTAATTCATACTGTACAGAGACTTTCTTGGCTGGTGATTTTTACCCATAACAGAACAAGCATGACAAAGATTAACTCACTCAATACATTATTGAGTATTTCTACTGAGATTTGTTATTAATCTAGAACAAACTATGACATTTTAAATCCTCGTCCTGCCCACCTCTGTGAAATCTATTAAATTACATCTTAGTTTATGAAGAATTTTTTATATAATCCTTCAGCTAATCACTTTTCATTAGCTAGTGAAGGCTAATGTATAAGAGTGCTAATTTTTTAAAATCAGTATTTAACCATGGAAAGTTCCATAAATGCTAGGAATAACTTTAAAAATTGGTACGTATCTACAAAATGCAAATTAATACTTTGTGTTCTTCTTTAGTTTACTCATTCCCCTAAGAAACATCACAACTTACAACATTCCACATTAAGTAGTTAAATCCTTTCCAACCAACTTCCCTGTATTTTCTTTGACCTTTACGCTTTTGTACTAAATGACCTTTAATGTTTGATGGTTCAAGACTTTACTATTGTAGTTCCTTAATTTGGGCTTGATTCTGTCATAGATTTTAACAGAAAGAAGAGGTTTTGCAGGTCACAAACCAGGCATATAATTATCTGCTTTTCCCTACCACTCCCCAGCTATCTGGGAACTGCCTGTCACACAAAAATGTTAATTGCACAATCTGGTATAGCACTGTGACAAGGTGAAGCCCACCAACAAGTTAATTTGATAACAGAAAACACGAGTAAGAAACATAATATATAGGATTTAGGGTAGTTAGCTTCTGTTTTGTTGCTTGGCGTCCTCTGGGGAAGATGCCTTCTTTTACCAAAGTCTTCCAAATATCACTGTACTGACCTTTAAACTCTTCAAAGCCATCATGGACTTCTCCCCATTTGCATCCTTCCACAGAGGAACTACTCAGCCTGCTTCAGAATCGTTAATAGTGCTGAACACAAAAGTCTTCAGACCATATTTTTACAGTTACAGGTTGTCTTCAATATGCAATACTATGTTATTGTTTCTCCCCAACCTTGGGCAAACCTTTAGAACCATAATTTCAGTAGGCTTGACTGAGCCTGATTGCAGAAACGCTCTGAGGCAAGTAAATATTAAATAGCTTAGACAACCACGGTGGCTTTTATATATCAGGAGACAGAACTAGTGTACTCATTCCATTTTTCCATTCTATCTGTTTAAATATACTCACACTAAGGGTAATTACAGTGTCTTAAAACCAAAACAGCTCAACCCTGCTATTTTGCTATTCTACTTTAGAGAAGCACTTAATTCCTCTCCAATAAGAAGTGACATTTTCTACATTGAACACTATTTTTCTTAGGAATCTGAGAAAAATAAACTAATGTAAAAATGCAATAAACTAAGCTCCATTGGGTAGCTCTTTCATCTCCTGAGTAGTTCGACTGTTTGTAACTTTGAAGCCTATCTACAGTGACAAGTGATCTAGCCCTTTGCAAAGAAGGTCGTACGCAGAACACACAGATGAACCTTGCTTATAACACAAGTGTTTGTAATTTAGGTTTGATATCCCTGCATACTTTTATCCAGTTTGAAAGTGCTTTCTGAAGTCACCTCCCCACTTTGCTCAAGTTTCTATAAATTAAAGGTTTTCTAAACACTATTTTCCCATCATATGCAGAATAGTACCTTGTTGGAGTTCAGGTACTCATGCTGCATTTCGGTTAACAGCTCTTGCTAGAAGCAAACAGGGCTGAGCAGTATCCAAAGTCTAATGCATGATTTAGATCCTGCATACATACATGTTCCTTACTTAGAAAAACAGTACTATGCGGCATCCATTGAACTAGCAGCCCCAATCCCAAACAAAACTATTGGCAGAATTATGCCATATATCATGAACAATCGTGAACAATTTTAACAGTATGTCTCTTGTAATAGGAGCGTATCAACTTTTCCAATGATCAGAAGCTATCTAATTAGGGGGGAGAGGGGCAGGCAGGACACAAGGGTACAAAAGACAACTTGACAAAAGGGATAATTTTTGAAGTAAGGTCTTAAAAAGAAAAAAGGACATAATCTGTGGAGAAACCCAGTTATCTCCATACGTAACCATTGTTAAATTATGTATTTAAACCTTGGCACTTTTTGCCTTTAACTTATTAAGCTCTTTATAGAAATGCAGATTGCAGAAGTTAACTTAATTTTGAACAAGGTGATAACTGCTTATATTTTTCCATACAGCTTTGTAGCATACCTTCCAAATCCAACTGACATGTTACTGATGACAGAAGGTAATTCTGTGTATGTATGTGATTTATGCTTCCCCCCCTCCCCCCCGTCTTTAGTCATTCTCTTTTTTTGACATTTATTCTCTTCAGCCACGTACCAGCTATACGTTTTGTTGCTCACGAAGCAGCAGGTGGTGATGAAAAAACACTGCTGCATAACTTCCTCGGAAGAGGCATAACCCTGTACTAGTCATCTGCACAAAAATCTCACTGTAAATAGCATCTAAGCAAGCGACAGATGTTTTAGCGTAACTACACTATCAGGGTAGTATACAGTTTTTGTTCCCCCTGCACTCCAATTTAGCTTTTTCAGGCTGTACTAACACAAATACAGCTCCATCAAACATCAATGTAATTGCCTGTCAGTTCTTCTCTCCTCCTCCTCTTCCATTCATTCTGTCCATGTGTGTCCTGTTCCACCCTCCCCACCCCTTCCCCAGCAGGTAAATAATTCCCAGGAAGATTTTTGCAAAGAACACATTTCCTTGATAATCTTAGAACATGTACAGAAACTATTTGTTACTTTGTAAAAACATAGAAAGTAACCGTTAGTGAGACTTCCACATATATATAAAAATATATTATACATATAAATCTAAAAGATTTAATGCTGTATATCACCTCAACTTCAGCACTTTACAATGGCCAAACATTAACACATGCGAGATGAAAATCAAATTGAACCAATTATTCCAGGATTTTGCAAGCTTGAAATTGTAGTAGAGAATAATCTATTGTAATACAGCTTAAAAACATAGGTATCACTGCAGCATATATTTAGAAACATGCTTGGCCTCAAATATGGACTAGTCCCACAGGCAATACGCTTCACTTCAGAGCTTTGTCTTTCATACGTCTTCTCAACTAGAAGACAATAGTTCCTAATACAGGAACATAACAACACCGTTTAGGTAAGACTAGAATAGAATAATCTTTGGATAGTTGCTTGTTTGGATTACGTCAGAAGAATATTCAGGAATCCCCATGCAGGATTCCTAGGCAGGTTAATTTCAGTTAACAGTTAATTTCCTTTCTCAGGCTTATTGTTTATGTCCAAGTAAAACAAACTTGAAAACCTGTATTTGTTTTTTTTTAACCTAATCGAACAACAGCTACATTCATTCATGCTCAAACCTTTTTTTCCCCCCTAATCAATTCCTTAAAATCTGACATTCCGCAGAAATCAGTTGCATTAAAAAAAGGTTATATGAGAACAAAAATGTCATTAAATGAGTTTTAAAACTCATCTCAAACTCATTAATCTTCAATTATTTGATTTACTATTCTTATGTTATGTCAAGGAGTAGCATAGGTGTACTCCCACTATAATTCTTATAAAGTAATTTTAACGATTTAAATGATTTTTTTTTTCCTTTGTATCCATTCCTTGTTTTCTGTGGGCTTTGGTTAGTAGCTGAGATGATTACTGCTCTCTTACAGTGGGCAGTAAGTCCTTTTCCTGTAGTTAGTTTCAGACCTACCAGTTACAAGTTTATAAAATTCTATCATGCAGACTTTGATCTCCGTTTGTCAACCCTAAATCTGCCAGACATCTGCTTTTGTTGAGTTCTTCTGGAATAGCTTCCCTGTTCTTTCCAAACGGTCTGTCACCTACTGTGACAATTTTGCTACCACCGATTAATACATCTTCCTAAATCATTAATAAATCTATCTTTGTGCTGTATGTCCTATTCCAAAATATTTTTCCCGTGGTGTAACCAACTATTTGTTTTTTTTTAGTCTTTTTCTTTTAGCTTGTTTTTGATCCATGAAAGTTACCTACCACTCACATAAAGTAAATTTATTTTTTTCTCCCTTTAAAGCCATTTAGAGGGATTTTGCCAAATGCTTTTAAGAAATTGAGATCTCATTTATCTTCTACTTTATCTAATTTTATTTTAATAGAGATACTTACTTAATGCTATGGCTGAGCAATATACAGAATGGTCCAGGACAGGGGCAGAATGCCAAGATGACTTCTCCACCTAGTGATCCTGAGGCTGAACCAACGTAATTTAAAGGAACTCAAAAGCTAGGGCTGAGACAGACCCTCATGGCCACATCCTCTGCATCAGCTGCAAGAGCGGCTGGGAAGAAGAGGGAAATCTACCTCTGTCTTCAAAGTGCTGCTTCTGGGGATGATCATCCTTTATATTGCACCCTCAAGGATCCGGGTTGTTGAGTCACATAAAAAATAGCCCCCAAAAGGTGACATAACTTAAAATTCCCCGACTGACTACCATACAAAATTTCACCCTTGAATCCCAGCATGAATTATCATATCAGGATTTGCAAATGCCTTCCTACAAATGCAAGACAAAAAAGCCCTAATTATAAAACATCCCTAACTTTCTAATACTGAAACCCCCTGAAAATTAATTCAAAACACAGCTTTTGAGTTTAAAGGCATTCTTCTTTGTAGAAGCATATATCAGGATTTCATGAAGCTGCGGTGACTAGCAGCAGTGCTGGATATTTATCTTCACGAGAGAACAGATTCCAGTAGCTTAAGTCACGTCTGTATTCATGAGCCACAGCTATTCATTGAAAGAGTAGAATGAGTTTGTCCCTGACATTTCCATAACCTTGATTCTCAGTCCACCTTAAGTCATCAAGAGATGGGAAAAGGTATTTTCTTGATTATTCTAGCAATTCTCAAACCCAATAATAAAATAATTTTCCCGTTCTTAGATACGGGGACAAAAGATCAGTAATTCACAGCATGTGAATTACAAGGTTAATATGACTTATGTTTCCAGAGAAAGATATCCAGCATTTTTGAACTAGGCAGGCTTCTTTCATTAACTTAATTTTATTATTAGTTCAACATGCTTCATCTATAAGACGTCATAGAGAATTTAATTGGTTATTATTTCTGGCAGGCTCACACATTCACAGGCTAGTTTGATCCTTGTCACACAATACAAACATAACCATTACACATTTTATTAGATTTAATGATTGGGTATGTGTTTTTCAAGCACAGACTGGCACACTGCAGAGAATGTTACGTATTTAAGGTATTCAAAATACAACTTTAATCGCCATTTGATGGGTCTTACTTATACCTATCACCATCATGCTGCAAAAAGGAGTGCTGGAGAATCTTTCCCATGGATTTGCCAGAAAGTAGGGAAGGAAAAGAACAAAACAAAAGAACCCCCAAACCACAAAAAATCCACTCAAACAAAAAAAACCTCTCGTCTTCTGCTGGTTAGAAACCTAGGTAGGCAGCCTCACTTTATGTGCTTGTGAAAAGATAGTAACAGGAAGGAGAAACTAGTAATTTATGTCGGAAAGAAAATTTCGCCTTGAATTTCAAAGAAGGGAGGGGAATGGTGCTGGCCTTGAAACACTCTAGAGTACTTTGGACCAAAATTTCTGGTTTAGTTTGTGGTGAGTCCACTTATTTTTTTGGGATGCGCGCAGCTGGGGAGGTAGGCAGACTGCTATGTGCAGTCAGTGAATGGACACATTTACGATAACTGTAATTTAGGTAGCTTGGACCAACACAGTGCTTGGCTTTTACAAGAAACAATTTCAGGAAAATAAGTTTAGTGCTTTTTTGTTACCGTCCTATTGCCCTCCATGCTACTAATGCCACAAAGTAGCTGGCTTCATGCTATCCCTGAAAATCTATAGTCCTAGTCCAGAGCAGAATTTCTGAGGGCTTAAGAGTCATCATTTATGTTTACGCTAGAACATTGTTGGTACTTTAGAGGAGTTGATTGCTCCAATCATACTAAAATTTAGGTTAAGGGAAGTACCTACCTTAAAGCTCACTTGAAAACCTCACCCTTTATTTCTTTCAACAATAAATTGCCTGAGGAAAGGAGAAAATTCTTCACAGTAATATTTCAGTAGCTTTAGTCTCAAATTAAAATGTGTTGTAAAGATTTTGTAAATATGATTTTCAGTAAAGTCTTCTTTTTAAATATATGATTACTGGTCAGGATCTCAAGTGAGGGTTTTTTTTTGAGCACAATGGTAACCAATAAGTCTTGTATTTCTTAGCCAAGAAGCTGCTAAAAAGGAAAAAAAAGGCAGAAGGCAGCCCTTAGAAGCTAAGCCTACTAAAATTAATGGAGAATTTGCACTCAAAACCCAAAGGGAACTTGTGAGGGGGAAAAAGTCTCTATAGAAAATTTATCTTTGATCTCAGATGTTTGGCCTTGCTCTCAAAAATGCTTTCTGCTACCTATTCATAAGGTTAAGCATAGAGAACATCAGACTAAGTTCATCAGTACCACTCCATCAATTTACTTCATCCCTGATTTGGGTTTTCTTACAGGATTGAAAGGCCCTGTAGGTGCACTGCATTGGCTTCTCTGATTCCCAATGGAGAAAAGCTACTGTGAGCCAGAATCATAATAAATGTAAATATTATCATTGACTTAGTCTATATGACTTATATAAACAGCTAAAAAGAGTACAGTACCCCAACATCCATTCTATAGAGAAATGACTGAAGTGTCAAATAAAGAACCTCTGAAACTTAGCTTTCTGAGATAGCTTTCCCTCTAAAGTCCTATATGGAAATCAAGTGGACTTCACAAAGGTAGATGGAAAACAATTGCAAACTTCCTAGCTTATTAGTGACTTACCTATTTCATACCACATTTTTTTCCCTAAAGAAATGTGGATTCTGACAGCCAGTATATTTTTTTCATGGCTACATAAACCACCGTGGGTTTGCTGTCATGCTTCAGTTTCAGTACATTATCATTTTTGTATTTTTTATTTCATCATTATTAATTTTCAAGTCCTTTGACACCTAGGGATATATTTTTTCTTTGTACTTTATCAGGCTCAGACATCTTGTGTCAAAAAAAGCTAATAATTTCAAAATTCTTTGGTTAACCGGGACCAACAATCTGTCTGGTCTCCAGAAGTTAATTAATAAAATCTTTGCCAAATGTTTTTATGAAATTACAATTATAAGATCAATCAATAATAACAATTGCTCTGATTGTAAAGTACTTTCTGCTGCAACTATACTTTAATTCAAAAACTTACTGATCTGTTATGTTATAGTTATGTGAAACCATTTTGCTTTGAGGCGTTGTAGTATATGCCTAATAACCCTAAGAAAATGGAGTTATTTTTGAAAGAATAGTTGGGCGATATCTCCAAATTTTTTCTTAATGTGTCTATATTTTTATCTATAGATAGAAATATATGAATATATAGATATGCATGACTGCATGGAAAAGTCATTGATTGTGGATTGTTAAGAAAAAGAAGGACCTTATAGTCTGCTTGTAATCAAGTCCGTCTGGACTCTCATTGTCTGATTAGGAGAGATACGTAAAGTATATTTTATCCTTGAGTCATTTCTGCAAGACAACTCAGCCCTCACCTTCAAACACCCCCAAATCTAATATTTCTCCAAGTTAGGAGTTCAAACTTACAGATAACTTTACTCCATTGTAACAAAAGTGTTTTGGCTCTATTTTTAAAAGCGTATCAATTTTTTAATCTATCATTCTCTCTTACCATCCCTCCTCCCTCTCCTTTTTTTCCCCCCTCTTTCTCACTTAATGGATATGCCTACTTTTTCCTCATGTCAGGTCTTTCTTTTAAACACCACCAGACCCCTTTGTTTTAATCTTGTGTTTGCATATATTGTCAACATGACTAAGACTAACTGGTGCTCCTTCAACAGAAGGAGGAACAAAACTTTTGTTTTCAATAGGCTTATCCAAATAAATTAATTTGTTGTGCCTAGAAGAGCCATCATAAGGTAGACTAAGCACTTGCACAGTTACCTATTGTAAAGCTGATGGGAACTTCTGGAAGCAGAATTGGCTGATCTCAGGCTATTCTGTCCCCATATTGATTCTTGCTAAAATTAAACTGGCTAAATAAGCAAGGTATCATTTTGGCAAAGGCAACAAAAAGTAAGCATAAGACTTCTCACTGTAAAAGAAGAGCAATAGTCCCATTATAATAAGTGACCACGTCTTATGTTTTTGATAGTTTCCAATATTGATCTAAAAGATTTTACTATATGTTATAGGTACGAGTTTTATTTCAGGGATTCCTGTTTCATCATGCCTTACAGTGGTAGTCACAGTGCACTGGATTTTGTCTCATCTCTATTTGTTCTCCATACACAAGAGCGAAAGTACATTTATCATTTTTCACCATTTGAGGAGGTAAGTTCACATCTACCTTTCAAAACAGGTAAGCGTTAGACCTCCAATCAACCACAAATCAGACAAAACAACAAAGGAAAAAATAAGTAACAAAGTAATGGCTTCCTCTCATGAGGTTAGATAATTTATTAATTCATTTTAAGTTTTTTATTCCTTACATATGGGTATTTATGTCTGTTTGATGGAATCACTAATGTTTACTGGAAAGGGTAATCTATTTTCCAACTCCAAATATACAGTTTATTCAGCAGTGGGCTAGAACAAAATCACAGCATCACAAAACCACTCACTAAATTTTATCCACAGAAGGAAGTTGCATGCACCTCAGTTAACTTATCTTGAAGCAACACTCACGGCTAAAACATTCAGCCACTAGCCTCTGCAATTACTAGAATATTCACCGTGACAAATTCATGTCACTCATCTCCTCAGGGAGAGGAGAGTAGACGACTAACTACACACTGTCTGCAACTGAAAGATTCTTAGTGATATATTGTTGAGGAGTGGATAGACAAGACCATTCAGGTTTAGATCACAGTAGAGGCACTCCACTCCCAAAACTGAGATTTTTCAAATGTCTGTGGGAAGCTTGGCTTTTAGAACACACACAAACATATCAATTCTCGTGTTCCACAGTCTCCAAAGACTTCACCTTTACCCAGGTTCAATATCAAATCTATTCAGATCCACCTGCAGAGGCAGTCTGTGTAAACAAGCTATGGTTCCAAAATCTATCTTGCTGTAGAAGCACATACCACTCTTAGAAGCATGTCTCTCTATGCTAGATTCTTTGTTTTGCATCAGACTACCTGAAGTATTCCTTTGCCACACTGAAACACGACCACCACCCCCAGGTGACCTGAACCTCCGTGCAGCGTGAACTTGTATGCAAGTCAGATAGCCTGAAGACTCAGCAGAAATCAAGTTCTCTGCAAGACTTTGAAAGCCAAACAATTGACAAGTTCATTTATGTGATATTATTGTATATCTGTATAATAGAAATGTTTAGTAGATTAACATGTAAAACTCAACACCTCCATTCCAACACAGGCGAATGTTTTGTGCGTGCATGCATTGAAGGCTTTAAAGGGAACTATGTTCATCCATTTCTGTTCCTTCTGAATAATAATGCTCCAGTTAAGAAAGAAACCTCCAATTGTCACTTAAAATACTGATAGGATTTTCCTTGTAAAATATTTTAATGGGTTCTAATTGGCTTTATTTAACAGTGTATTTCGTTATTGATTACTCTTAGTGCTGCTGTGTTGCTGCACAACAAGACACGATAAGCAGCTTCTCTTCCAAAAGCAGTTTGTTCAAGTTAGTGATGAATTTTTCTAACGTGCAGTCTAGAGCAATTAAGGAACAGGCTGTCGACTGCTCCAGCAGTTGTAAGCCTCTTGCAAACAGCTAACACAAAACCTGAATAAGTTACCAGAAAGAACTGCAAACTTTGAATTGTTCCCCACTATTCAGAATGGTTATTTGGAAAATCAATTACATCTGAATTACTATCCTGAAGATAAATACACATTGCTGGTTCAACTATCACGTATCCTAAACACCACAGAGAAACTTTTTTGCTCTAAGTAAGCTCTTCCTCTTTCTCCATCTATATATCCCTCTTCTGGGGAAGCAATCCCAGTCATCAAGGGGAAAAAAAAAAAAAAAAAAAATCAGTGGACTGTAATCAGCCTATGGAAATCACAAGCAGTTTAGAGACTTGCAGAAGTAGTTGTGACTCAGGATATTCATATTCCAAAAGACAGGAGATAATCTAAAGTTATAAAGTGGATTTGGATGTTTTGAAATTTATCGTTGCTGTTTTAAAAAAGGGTGGGGGCCATGGGGAGTTGTTCAAAAGAGCCTCCTTGCTCAAGGGAACACTACCTCCAAGCTGATACTTCCTTAGATTTTTTTTTGTTTCAGTATCTTATTTTTTTGTTAACATTATCATTCTGGATCAGATTGAAGTAGTGCCAACAAAAATGCTTTGAAGCTCTGCTCATGCACTTTACCTGCCATGAGAACTACATCAAATCGCTGATGACTACAAACCTGAAGTCTATTTAATTTACAACAGTGTGAGCCGTATGTGACAATGCTAACTTCCTGTCCAAATCTCATAAGCTTTCTTCAACTTAAAACTCCACAAACTGCAATTTGAAGGTATAATAGTCAGCTTTTTCATGAGAAAAAAAATGAAAAAAAAATTAAATACTAGTTTCAATGTGTTCTCTTTACCTCATAGCCTTAATCCCTTTACTATTTCCACAGAGAAGGAAGGGAAAAGTAGAACATTTTTACTTCAGTTATGGCACTTTGTATCTTCTATTTCATGTAACTAGGTGGCAGATCTTGAATAAAAATCCCTGCTGACTAATCCACAAATAAAACAAGGATGAGCTTGCCTTGAGAGAACTGAGATTGACATAAAATGTCTAAAACTTTCCTTACATGTATGTCAAGTTTTCAGGAACGGGACTGTTCTTTATGTCTGAACACTTGATATAAAAGAAGGTGTTGCGATTTTATTACCCCCCCTACCCCTCTGCTCCCAGTGATATATATATTAGTCAGCTAGACACTCAAAATGAAGTTCTATAAGAGAGTACAAACATTAACTGCATGAATCATCATCAGGATGCTTAGGGAATTTGCAACTCCAGAATTCTACAGCTGGAGGCATTCACATAAAGTCTGCTAGTGCACAACGGAGACACTCAAGTGATGTGACTAAGTCATCAGATGCATGCATCATCAGAGGCATCATTCCATGTAGTGTAGGTGAGTCATCAGATGTACAAGTGGTAAATTTGCGTAGAACAGGGATCAGGCTTAATTCTAATTACTGGGCAGTATCTTGGTGTGGTTAGACTCCGTGTGCAGAATCAAGTCCTTTAGAGAGTTAATTCAACAGAGACTCAGTAGATGTGATTTCTTGAGACTGAGAATAGCAGAGAATTTCCTTCCTGTACATCTTTGAGCAAGCCTTGCTTTACATTTAATTTCTTTCAAAGCAGATTTCTTTATAGAACATTGAGATCTATGCATTGAAAATGCTATAATTATGCCACTTCAGTCATCCTCTTTTACTCATACTTCTGAGAAATATTATACCGTACCTCAGTACAGCTGGCTTGGAAACTTTTTCTGCAATTCAGAGGAAGTTTTTTTTTCTGTTGTTAAAAAAAAGCCAAATTGTTCTTCACTATAGAGAAATGTCTGATTTACTAATGGTGTCATTTAAGATCAGAACTTGTAAGTTGTGTCAATCAAAGAAACATATAGAGGACTTCACTTTATTAAGCTGAACATAAAGCAAAGAAACTTTTGTAACAATAGAGAGTGTGACTACTTCTGACATGTTTACATGGAATGTTTAAAGTATAAATTAAGTTAAATATATATAGTTAATGTATAGTTAAATATACACTATCTAGATTTACTCGTTTTCCCCAAAAAACCTTAGTGTACAACTCAGTAGATGACAACTATTAACTCTTGCAAAATTGCTACAGATCACTTCATTACACTGTCTGATCAAAAAAAATATTAGTTTCCCTTCCATTAAATCCAAAGGTAGTTTCACTCCTACTTCAGTACTGCAATCATTAGACTAACTGCCTTTTCATGGATTTAAATCACTTCTACATTTCCATGAGTTACTCTATTTAGTATTAGGGGGCTGGGTTTTGCTTTCATTTTTTATTAAACACCACAGTAATCCAGCATACGAAACAAGTCATGAGGACATAAGACTACTTCCACAGACAGTTAGCCCATCCGTGCTTCTGACAGCGGTTAGAAACAGACATTTGAAGAAGGACCGCTTAAGAACCAACTCAAGTGCAAGCCACTGAAAGCTGGGAAGAACAAACTTCCTTGGTCTTTACACAGCCCTCACTGGATTCTCTTTCAACAGCTTTTCCAGGGCTTCCTTGAAGCTACAGACTTTCATCCTAGTTGGATCAGTTTTCCAACAAGACAGATGTTGCTCCTGCTTCCTTTTACTCTAGTTCTGCTGCATTCACCTATTGCAAGACTGACTCATGACTATCCATCAAAAAAAGGAGCTGCTAGCTACACAAAAGCACAGCAGCTAGGCACAAGGGCCACCTTACACTACTTTCAGCTATAGCCAGGACCTTTGCTTGGTGTTGCTTGGGCACACATCTGTCCCTTAACTTCACTTCATTTCTGTTGACAGAAGACACTTTTGTAGTACTGTTCCCTAAGAAGCACCAAGCTGCTTTTGAGAGCAAACTTATACAGCACTGTATAGTACATTTCTCAGTGTTTCTGTCAAGCACCTGGCACTGCATGCAGTAGCTACCATCACAGCCAACGAGTACTTTGTGCTGGCAAAACCACTCTTAGACATTCACAGTTTTAATCATTCCTCCCTCAGTACACAAAAGGATGATATTTATTTCTCTCACAGATAACTCGATAAAGTATTTCAGTCAGGAAGAAGGAATTTTTAGATTGCCAGGTTTTGTTACACGTGAATTTTAATATTTAGTTGTACAGGTAATAATAATTTTAGGGTTTTTTTTAAGACAGAGTCAATAACAAATATTAAGTACAGTACATGACACCAAATCTATGTACTACAAGCATAAAAATAATAGGATCTAAAGCTCATACACTATGCCAGATTCCTAGTGTAATAGCTATATGGAAAAAAAACCAAAAACTGACAGCTAGCAATAATAAAAAGCTAATACAGATAATAAGTCACTGTGAAGAAACATTAGAGGGTATAATCCCGCTACAACTATTTAGAAAAGACTGGAAGACCATATCATTTAAAAAACCAAACAAACAAAAACAAAACAAAACAAACCAACCAAACAACACAACAAAAACACATGTAAAGAACCAACCCACACTCCATGCTGGGAACAAGTAGTTCTGAGATGCAGCATGTTTAGCAACCCAAGTATAACAAATTTGTCTGGGTAGCAGCTTGTACGGGGTTCTCCAGTACACGCTTACTCTTTAGTGCTCTGCCTACCCATCTGTGAAGTGGATACATCACTTAGTTCTGCTTTCCTCCTTCAACCTTATGGGTTCATACTTATTTAAGTGTTGGAGAAACAATGAAAGCATTTTTGAAGACCTCAAGAGACACTTGATGTTTCCTGGAACATCACTTTACCTTACGCTCTAAGCAGCTTTCTGTCATTTGTTGTTAGTGACCACATCACTAACGTGGCTCATAACATTCATGCATTAAAGATGCATCATGAAATAGTGGTTCTCACAAATTCCTTTCAACTGTCCATTCTTTGTTCATTATTTTATTAATAACAGCATTTCACCTCCAAAACTTCTCAAACAACCAGAACAATATAAAGTATTTGGGATTAAGAGTTTTAATAGGAAATTAATTCAATATCCCATCCAAAACATTTCTTTCCCTATAATGTCATAAAAATGACATAAAAATTTAAAGGGTTTTGCATATGTTTTCTCTTTTAAGAGCACACTTTAAAAAAATAGCTTCAGAGAGCTGTACTGTTCTTCACCTAAATTCCTGAATTTCCAAGTTAACATGACACAGACTCCTTACACTCTTAACTGTAGCAGATCAAAACCCTGCTATGAAATAAGAGAGGAGAGGTGCAGTTCAGTTCATTATTCATGTCATCTTTCCTCACACAGGGAGAGACCCAGAAAACAGAAACCACCTGACACTAAGGGCACCTATCAGCACCACATAATTAGCATTATCATAGTGATAAGGATTCAAAATTTCTGCAAAAGTGTTCTGAGGTTACGGTTGGGGTTTTTTTGTTCAGCACTGAAGAACTGATAGAACAGCAAGGCAAAGAGACATCAGTTAAGAATTTTTTTCATTTAGATAACCCAAAAATCCAGTATAGGCAAGACTTCAAACTCTGATAATCAAGCCTGGACTATATTTATGTAGGTAAGCACATTGTACCTACTGCTCTGTATTTCCCATAGTCATAAAAGAGATAGCCATACCTAGCAGAAAAAGAAATAAATAATAATATAAAAGGATATATTCCTCAAAGTTGTATCCCAGGAAACTCATGCACTAAAAAATTTACAGTCTCTGCAAGCAACTTAAATACCAGAAAGGTATAAAATGTTTCCTAGTTCTTCAGCCTGAGAAGATGCACCACTATCCACTCAAGAAAGACTGCAAATTGGCTATGGAAATGAGCTTTTTAAAGGAGCCAAACATTAATTAAATTTCTCTTATGGGATGGCAAACAATAGAGTTATGTTGGTGCTTCCCCTCCACTCCCTGTGAAGCAAGTTAAAGGCCGGAGCCTCTCATCAGGTAGTGGATTACTGGTATTCAACTCCTCAGAAGCATATTTTCCACAACTCAGCGCTCTCCAGTTTATAGGAAGCTGAATACTATTGGAGTGCTCCTGTGCAGTACAGGACAAGGCAGACAAACTCTTTCTGAAGGCTTGGCATGAGTTTCTTGATTCTTTTTGAGTTTAGACATCAGCAACATATTGAGACGCGCAGAGCATACACTGAGACAGGGCTTTCAGCACCTAACCTAAAAATCACAAAACAAGCAAGCAAGAACTTTATGAGTAAGAAGCAATTGAGGAAGGCAGATTTGGACATATTTTGAATAGACATTCATCAGGCTGAAAATCTCAATACTTACTCTATAAAAATAGAAATATTGAACTGGAAACATCTCCGATTAAAAGCTATGTTATTCTTTTCATTAAGAATACACTGGAGCCAAAAAACAATATTGAAGATGCAAGATCTTGTCAGTGCACGTTTACAACTATCAACATATTTCTGTGAGTTGTAATGTTTTACTAGGCCAGATTAAAGCTGGTTTCACTAGGCTTTTTTATTATTCATAATGGAGAACTGAAGGTTGATTTTGAATACCTCGCAGCTCCTCCTTCACTCCCCTGCTTCTCGACTGTTCTAGAGACTGTTAAAATATTTCTAGAATATATCTGTTCAGCACTTCAGTACAAGTAATATAAAAAAGCTGAAATGGAAGCTCCCCGCTCATCTTCTAACCATATTTAGTACAGCCAAAAAGCAAACTATTTTTGCAACATTACTCGTAGAAAGGTGGTGGATAACAGCTCAAAAATCTAACAGCTTAGCTTTCTTCCAGCTTCAAATAGAGATCAAACCAAGGAGATAAGTCATTAAAAGGAGATTAGCTTCTTCAGTCTAATGAAGGGCAAAGCAGCAAATGCTTCGCTCTCAATTCTGATGATAATGATTTCAAAGCCTTTGATTTCAGAAAAGTGATCAACTGCAGTTATAAATTGTAAGCTTACCAGAAGCATTATTCAAGTTTCTGGCATACTTACTTACATTCACGACAGAAAACTAATTTGAGTAAAGAGGAATATTCATGCTTCGTACCAATTTTAGCAGCTAGTAAAATACTGGACGTGTTTGAAATTTCTGTGCCATTTTGATTGATGGAGCTCAAAATTGATATATTAGAAAAATGAAGTGTGACAGAGGGAATAGTGAGCAATGTATGAGCTGCAGTGAACTAAAGGTTCTTCAACACAAAGACTTTTCATAATATGTGTATGTATAACAAAACAAAGAAAAAAAACCCAGAGTCAAGGTGAATAGTTCTTCTAGCAGATAAAGGCTTACATGAAGATGCACACATTCTTGTGAACGCCTGGAAATCAGTTTGGCATGAATTGCTGCTCAATACTCCTGGTTTGCCACCAGAAGTGTGTAGGATGACCTGAGACACTTCAAAATTCCTGCAGATTTTCACTTGTGCATTAGGAAAGAGAATTAATTTCTGCCCTCAACATGAAAACTGCACAGAGCAGTTAACACAGAATAAAAGTTACTTTACCCTGCCCTGTTTAAAAGAACTACAGACTAGATTTATAGTCAAACTAAGTTAGCAAATGGAATTGTTTAATGCCAAAGCAACCCTGATCTTTCACATAAAGTTAAACTTGTTACCAGCTAGAATGGATTTTGATTCCCTTCACCATATTGACAATATTGAAAACCGCAGTAATACTAAGTACTCACTGTCAGATTCACCTGTCTGTCCTAGGTTAGGATTTAAGATTTGGTCCCACCTTTGGGAAACTCCCATGCATTTCAAGTACACCCTGTTTTTTCCACCAGCCTTCTAGGACATGCTTCAAAAACATCAAACAGTATACCACGTCTAATCCCTCTTCTACATAAGCTATGCAAAAAAGCAGAGCTATGTGGAACAAAAAGTCCCCAAAGAATAACACCCTGAACAACCTGCCATCCTTTTGCTAGTTATTTGAATGATTAACATCCTTTTTATCATATTTTTGTTTTTAAAATATCACAATCTGTCTGTATACTGATAGGAGAGCTTCTGCATTTAGCTAATTAAGACAGTCTCAAAGGCAGGAAGTCTAATGCATAACTCAGAATAGGTGTTCATTAATCAAACAATGCCTCCTAACCATACCGGTATTCCTAGTCCTAGCCCACTTGGGATAAGCCTGCCGAGAAAAGATTGTAAATCACAAAGATGCTGGAAGGCAGCACATAACAACTCTTAGATATCATTATTTTATTATGTGGTACGAACAACTATGCAGTACTTCTCTATTGTACAGTTCTTAGAATTTACTGACAGAGGAAGAGCTTGAGACATACAACTAGCAAGCCACTCAATCAGCCAGCTGCATATTAATATCATTTCAGTGTGTATAATATGATTAGTACAAATTACAGTTGAAGAAAGCTCTCCAATTTAACTGATGTTCTCAGAGTTGCTTGGGGTAGTTCAAAACCTATTTTAAAAAAATCAATAGGCCTAATTCCAATTATTAGGTGTAGCTCTCTAATAGATGGAGGGCAGATCTAGTTAGAAAGAAATACCAACAGCAAGATTTAGATTAAAATTAGGCCACCTAAATCTAGGACTATTTCCAAAGATCTCAGCTAGTCTGGCATTTTACTCAACAATCACCAGAACTTCATATTTATTATATTCATATTTAGAATCTTATGTTCTATAAACGCTGAAGACAGACTTTTTGCCACATCCATGTTGAGAAGCTGAGCACACCCTAAGCTCAAATCGACTCCCGGGAGAGATTCTTCCTTTAAGTCCTTATACAGAGGCAAAAAACCACTGTCATAATGACATTGAAATGCCTGACTTTTACCCAATATGTTCTTCCCCGACTCTGCTCACAGTGAATTTACCACAACACAATGACACCCTTGGAAACTTTTTCTTTTCTTTTTAAACCAAGTCACATCCTTCCAGACATAATCTGGCAGCATAAGTACTATTTTTAGACCTATTTTATCCAAGACACAAAACAGAGATGCCATATTTCAAGTCCTTTGAAAAACATACGCAACCAATTCATACCAGACAGCTTGGCCCCATATATTTTGAATTTCGTAGCTTATTTAAGTCATGATAGTAGGAAAATAAATTATGGGTAACAAAAAATATCCCTCTTTGTCACCGAAAGCAATTTGGAAAAAAAGAGTCCCCCTAAGGACTATCCAGAAACTGTTGACAACTTTGATATATGGTTTCTGCCAAGATCTCTTCTGTACACTTGCTCAACGCTATCAGCTCACAACATGCCAATCAAAGGAAAATTAACGCCAGCAACTGCTAAAGAAAAAGGGGGCAAAGGGGAAGGACCATTTATTAAATTAATCGGAAAAAATAATTGTTCATTAATCAAGGCTTGTTCTTTAACCAGACCCAAGAAGGAGCTGGCATGCACAGTGCGTTACTCAGTAAAACCTTGCCAAATCATTAATCAGTAGCTCAATTTTCTTGTTTGGCACCACTGAACAAAAGAAGTACCTATCACGAGCTTTAAAAGACTCTTATTGGATATGTTGTCCCTAGCTGGGATTTTTCCTTAATATTCCTTCCCTGCCCTTCTGCTTACTGTCATTAAAATGCAAATTTTAGAGATAAATGGACTTGAAGTCCCTCACTACATAGGTAGAAAATATCATTACTGAATACGTCAAATATAGGATTAACTTTTAAGAATGTTTCCATTATTATGCAACAGTATTTTAACACTTCTGTGATGTCTTCACTGAGACTAATATTGAGATATTCTTTACAAAGGCTAAGGGAGTTACCCACTAATATGCCTAACACCTGAATCAGCAAAATACTAATTATTGCAAGGGATCAGGCCTTAAAATAATTAAGCCTCACAAAAATGTGTTAAAGATTAAAATGGTAGAGGGATTATTCTATTCACCAATGAATGCAACAACCTCCGAAAAAATTGGGCAACACAGAAACACTGTACTACACGAAAAATACCCTACACTATTACAATTTAAAATATATTAATATTAGTAACCTCTAGGTGGATCAGTTCTTTTTCCAGTGAGGAGTTTTCATCACAATACCATGGATTTTGGCCGCCATTGAGGACATGTCTTCCTTCTTATTGCTCAGCCCCCTCAAGTGCATACCCTGTTTGCTTATCAGACGATATCACATATAACACTGCAAAATTACAGCCATCCTCCCAGTTCTTTTATTTCACCTGACTTGCATACCATACTTCATTTCAAATGAGTTAAGAAGCACCCATCACCTTCATTAACAAATAGAGGAAGGCAACAAATTTTGCATTTGAATGAAACAGTGTCCTGCTTTCAGCTGGGATAGAGTTAATTTTCTTCCTAGTAGCTGGTATAGTGCTGTAGTTTGGATTTAGTATGAGAATAATGTTGATAACGCACTGATGTTTTAGTTGTTGCTAAGTAGTGCCTATAGTCAAGGACTTTTCAGCTTCCCATGCTCTGCCAGGTGCACGAGAAGCTGGGAGGGAGCATAGCCAGGACAGCTGAGCCAAACTGGCCAACGGGGTATTCCATACCATATGATGTCACGCTCAGTACATAAGCTGGGGGAAGTTGGCGTGGGGGGGGGGGGGCAGCAATTGCTGCTTGGGGACTGGCTGGGCATCAGTTGGCAGGTGGTGAGCAATTGCATCGTGCATCACTTGCTTTGTATATCCTATTATTATTACTACTACTATTTTATTTTATTTCAATTATTAAACTGTCTTTATCTCAACCAATGAGTTTTCTCACTTTCACCCTCCCGATTCTCTCCCTCATCCCCCCGGAGGGGGGGCAGTGAGCAAGCGGCTGTGCGGTGTTTAGTTGCTGGCTAGGGTTAAACCACGACAAACAGTTTATTCATTACCCAAGCATGGCTTTACTATTCAATTCAGTTATGGTTTCCTTATTTAAAACTTTTGGCAAAAGTTTCACTGCCTGCTTTCTTTCAGTGGAGTCTCTGGTGCTAAGGACCAGGTGCTGCCAACTGGAAGCTCTCTCTAAGGAGAGGATCACATGGGAAGTGGCTGGATGTGCGAGAGCTGCGAGTGACATACGGCATGACAGTTCCTTGGAATGGGAGTCCGCAGCGCTCTGGTAACGCTGGCAGACTGCAGAGCTCAAACTTTTTCAGACTGCAGAATGAATCAAGTGTTTGACAGACATTAGTATGTGGTAGGGGCAGCAGCTTCCCAATCAATGCTGTGAAAAGAAAATTGAAGCCACAAGCTCAGTTGCCAGAACTAAAAAATGTATCAGAAAACAGAGATGGAATAATCTTTCCACGTAGAAAATAATGTCCAAAATAACATAACACCGATATAAAAGCTCTTAGGCATCTGTGCTGCGAAAATTGAAATATTAAATACTGTGATCTTCCAGCTGTAATTGGGGAAGGAAACACTGCACAATGAACTCTTCCTCCTCTGGATGCCCAGAAGGAAACCCAAGCATTTGTTAGCTGCACATGTAGTTGCATTTCTTAAACAGCAACTGAAACAGTATCCACAGTCTTCCCAGCATTCTCCTTCACGGCACATCATACACACATATGTATCCCTAATTTTGCAGAGGAAAACCTGTGTTTTACTTAGCAGTTCTTCACTGATTAAAACGCTGGTTTGGATGTTCCAGCTAGCAGAACCAAAAAAAGGGGAGAAAAAGAAAGGGTAGAGGCAGAAAAGAACAATGAAGGAAGAAAACCAAGACAGATAAAAAAAAAATCCAAGAAAGACGACAAAACAGTGAATGAAGAAAAAATTTTCTTTCATAATGAGAGAAAAAAAAATATTAAGTGCTACTGATCATAAAGAAAAAAAAATACCCATTTACTAATCCTCATCTGGCGTAGTCTTCCATATCTATTTAGCAATCATTAAACACTACCCGTGTGAAGCGAGGTAGCCATCAGGAAAGTCTCAGTTATAAGGGCAAGGTCAACTCTGTTCCTCTTATTCCAAAGAGGAAAGCTATTATTCTGTGAGATTCGTCTTAGCTCAGTGGAGACATCTATACTATAAACACCTAAAGGTGAGTCTAAGCCCTCCCTGTAATTAATACAGTCAATGAAAATAAGCATCTATAGAGGACAACTCATTTCGCACATGCTACACTGACTCAGGACAAGATGTTTCATTTTCTAGCGTGTCCCTAGGCCTGCATCAGGTATAATCAACTCTAGATGACTGGCACACACACAGTTCTCCACATTGCAGAGGTCAAACGTTTAAACTTCGACAACTTTTTTAAAAGCAGTTCAGCATCAGCAAGGCAGAATACTGAGTTCCCATCACATTCCCATCAAGTTCAGCTTTCCAACATAAGGTCACATTTCATTCACTGAAGAGCAGTGTTTGTACTACCTAACAAAATAATAGGGAATAAAAACCAACATTGCCCAGGGTGTTTAATCAAAGATTGATGCTCTTCCTATTGTTAAAAATTAGAGTTTTGACATATATATGTACACACATTTTATTTTTATATATATATAAAATATTCACACCTTGTGATCCTAATGGGTAAAACCACACAACTTGTTCAATTTAGTGATAACGGTGGTGCACACATTAATGATGCACACTACACAAGACTGTCTAGTGATAGTTTGAAGTGCTTAACAATACCACAAGACCGCTTTGTCTGTCTCCACTATCAAAAAAAATTATAATGAAGGTCCACCCATCTTTATATGTTTTAATTAATATTCTGTGGGTGAAGGTTTTATCTGGCCATAGCTTACATTTCCAGCGTTGCAATGAATTTAGAGGTGTCTTGCTAAAAAAGAAAGTGACACCCCCTTTCCCCTCCCATACACACACTCACAAACCCAAAAAGCCAAATGTTTCCTTTGTGAGTTCCCTAACTGAATAGAGCTATCAGATATCAGGATCCATCCAGTAATTCCAGACTGTCTGAAAGATGGAGATTTTTTAAAATTCCGTATATAGCAAATTGTAACTTGAAATTTCAGAAGAGAAGTTTTGGAAGCTTGTGAATGCAGGCAAAAGCCAAATAACTTGAATAATGTTTTCCCCTCTAAATGTCTTATCAAAGCATGGATAAACTTATTTAGATGAAGCTGTGTCTGCTCCAGAGACAAAATTATGCACAGTTTTTCAAAGCTATCATATTTGATCACAAGTTTTATTAATAAATTTGTATATTGCCACTCATGCGGGAAACAATTTAAAATTAAAGTATTTTACATTTTGTTTGCACAGATAACTTAGAAAATCTGCTTTACAGAAGAAAATATGAGGTGAATTAGGATAGCTGCATTAATAAACCTAGTGCTGATGAGCGCACTTAGTCCTTTAGTAAGTCCTTTCCACCACAGTTGGTAGTGCACCACTTTTAAAACTAATGCTGCAAGTTTCACTGCACTTCTCCACAGCCAGTCATGGAAAGCAGAAGACTTGGAAGGCTATTGATGAACAGCTTCAGATTACCAGAATCTCTCCTAAGCCTGAGCAGTTCTATTTTAGTTCTTCAAGAACAAGAAGGGTGAAAACTAATGGCAGTGAAGAGCCTGTCTGAACTGGCAGCACGCAGCCTGTAACATGTTCCTAAAGCGTTCCACGCATTTTATCCGTTCCTACTGTTTCATTCCTCTTAAGAAAGCCATTTATCGTGGAAAACTCTTTTACCGTCCCCTAACTCGTCAACACATTTTTCTCCCTCTCTGAAGTTCTACTTCATTTTTACTCCAGCTTTCTTGTTCTGTATTCAACACACTCACATTCCCCACTCAGTTATTCATCTTCTACTACCCTACTTCTCTCTCAGACATATAGAGAGTCAGGTTTCCTTTACTTCCCTGGAGAGATTACTCTGTTCTCTAACTGCCATCAAGACCACAAAGTCTAAAGCACCCACCAAGTATGGCAGGTCTACAGCAATAACACATTTGTCACGACGACTGTAGCAGAAAATACATGTGCTACTCTTAATACAAAATACCCTCATATTGGAACCTTTCTATCCAGTGATGTTGAGATTATAACTATAGATGTTCTGTCTGAAAATATGACTACATGGACTAAAACTATCCTTCCCTCAGCTGTGAAGCTCTCCAAATCCAGTATGTAAAGTCATCGATTAGCGTAATCGCTTGCACATTCTGTCATCAAATCCAGGGCTCCACTCACCCTTACCTTCTTTTTTCTGCAAGATGAACCTCCACTGTCCATTTGGTATTCTCCTATCACAGCTAAGCCCAGCCAAGACACTAAGGATACAGGTGACGCCCATGCTTGTCCTTCAACATCCTCACCCCAGACAGTCCTAGCATATCTCCCAAAAAATTTTGTACAATTTTCCTCTCTAAAAAAAGCCTTCCCTAATGCTGACTCTTCCTCAGTTTTCTGTTTGCGAAGATTTTCCCCATATATTCACCTTTCCATCACTGTCCCTACAACTATCCTTAGTCTTTGCCACAGTACTTGACTTACTCGGTCTTCCAGTCACTAATAACTAGTAATACAGGGAAGGAAAAAAGGAGGGGGAAAAAAAAAAAAAAAATCAGCTTTTGACTGAAAACAGGGGAAGATAAAAGTGTTCCTTCCTGCTGCTCTACTCGAACAGACAGAGAGGACCCTGCAGAACCTCCTCCTCCATTATCAGAGTGATGCTGCCTCCAGGGGAGCGAAAAAATAAGTAAAAATAATCAAGAAACAGACAAAGGTTCCCTTAGCTATGCTAAGTGCAGCTCTGAGGTAAATTCACAAGCTTTAGCTGTGCAATCTAGTTAGCTTTCAGGTTCAGACCCTCTAATTTCTAGAGTACTTATTTTGGCACAACCCCTATTTTATTCACTACTACTCTTTGCTCTGGGGGAATTTATGACTGGTTCTGGCACCTCACTCTGATTCTCCTTTGCAAGCACTGAAACAGAATTTATCTGATTTCTTAGCACTTTACTTTCTTTTGTCAATAAATTACTACTGCTATTGAACAGAGGCCTGGCTGTCTCCTTCACTGACCTTTTGTTGCTTATAAATTTCTTATTATTTACCATAACTTTTTCTGCAACTTTCCTTCCATCTTTCACCTCTGCTTTCTGTATTTTTATTCTCCCTGTGAGTCTTCTGAGTCTGCAGTATTTTTAAGCCCTCTTTAGTTGCTCTTTTATACTATCCATTTGATTCTTTTGAGTTTGTTTTTTTTTTTTTTTTTAATACATGCACATACACACACACACATAATTTATTCCTTGCTCAGCTCAACTTGAAACCTCAGAGCATGGCAATACACTGACGAAGAGTAAAGGGCAAAATATGTTTTAGTCATAACTGAAAGTTGTTTCTGGTCAAGGGTGCTTTTACATTCAATAATTCTCTTGTATCCCAACACAGCACACTCCAGACTATTTTAGGGCCTTAAGCTGTGGTCAAAAAGAAGAAACATTCCGATTTTATATGCAAGTTGGAATTCTATGACAAACTGAGAATTGGGTCTATGATATTATTCAAAATACATCCTAATGCAGAAACAGTGTAAGTGAGAGCAGAACTAGTCTTCCACATAAATATCAGTTCTGGCGTTGACAGTTAGGCCTAATATTTTTCTTGACAGCTACTAGCACTGTTTGTAAGTTGGTAGTCACCTACAAGACAACAGAAGCACAAAACTGGAACGATCTGAGTTACAACTGAGTTGAATCCCTCACTGTATACCTGGCAGCTGTATACCTGCCAGTAGGTCCAAGACGACCCATAAAACCATCTAGCCATCCAAAATATCTTCCAAACACAAGCAATAAATTGCATATAATGTAACCAAAGCCTGCCACTGCCAATACAGTTTAAAATATTGCATTTTCAGCTCTTTTGTTTAACTTTTCACAGATTAACACAAGTAATTTTCCTTTGGCACATCAGTTGCAATAAGCCAATTCAAACATTTTTAAAAAACGGGGAAAAAAATTGGCAGCTACCCCAGCCAGACTGATCCTGAGCTGTATAAATCTACAGCAACAATCAGTCACCTACCTTACAGAGAGAGCTCTTCTCTCGTTCATTGGTAAATGTTTATGTTTTGTGTTATTTGGATGCATTTCTGTCAGAAAAATGTGTCTCTGCAAGATGATTTTCTTCTACAGTTATTCCTTCTTTCCATACCAATGTATCTTTATGTCCTATTTAATCTCCTACACAAAGCAATTCATAGATAAATCTGCTCTTACAATCCCATTTTACTGACACATACTTCTCTCAGTGCTGATTGCACATGCCTAGTTCCACTCTTGGTTTTTTAATTATTTTTTAATTTAGGCCCTGTTATATTCAGGACTTGTCTTGCATACAAATAACTGATTATCTATACACTGAATAGATTTTAAGCATCTGAATTTTTCCAGTATCGACTGTCAAAAGTCAGAAAGGTCCTGAAAATTGTTTCAACTGCAATCCAGCAGAATTGAGGGCCCACAAGGATATGTAGGATCAGGCTTCCCACCCCCCACCCTTTTTCTTAAAGGGGTTATCATCACCACCACCGCTCTTACCTGTGTCTTAAAAAAAAAAAAAAAAGACAAAAAAAAACAAAACAACTTTCATAGCTGTAGTCATAAAGAGAAAAGTACTGATCAACCAAAAAAAGAACACTTGACCAAGCCATAGGGGCAAGAACATCAGTTTTATGCTTGTTTAGAAGCTTACCGTGCTTTGTGTTTTCACAGAAAAGATGAAAGACCCCAACAACCATACAACCAGGTAGTAGCAACTACATTAAACTTCACAATTTATGTAGATATACCTTTATACAATCCACCTGAATAAGATCTACCCACTGTGTGAAGAAGTTTCTGAGACAGATACAAAAGCTTTCTACTAGAATCTGCACCTTTTGATCTGCTGCACATGTACTTCCAGTTCAGTACTGTACGAGAGGCAGCAACTGACCCGAATACAATCTCAGATAACTAGCACAAGTAGGATAAGCCTCATACAATTAGACATAAAAACCTATATCAAGACCTTAAGAATCAGTAGTGGTATTTTACGCAACCTTGTCTATGTATATTTATTAATGACTTAAGTCACACCAACAATATTTCAGAGAAACTGAATAAAGCTGTAATTTAGCATTGCCCTGCGTACTAGCATAATGGCAGCAAGACTAGTTTTAAGTTGAAATAAAATAGCTACCCCTCTGCCCCCACAAAAGATAAAACTGCGTTTCTTTTCCTTTGTCTCTCACACAGCTGCCCTGACAAGAATCAACTATTCCAGCAACGTATGTTCAGTTACTACAGAGACGATGACTGCTTGAACAACTGCAAAAATATTTATCTGGGAATTTTTCATTTCTTCCTTTTTATAATGCAGTATACACTTTGTGATAATATGTACTCTTTGTGTATATTAAATGATTTTTGCAAATGTGATGATACTAGGGTATGCATAATGTAACAAAATGCATAGTTCTAAATATTTATTGTGCTTACCAAGAGCACAATAAACAATTTCTACAGAAAATATAAAGCTATGATAAAGACAGTTGATAAAAAAAAAAAAAGGAGCTGATCCAGGTTAAAAAGCTCCTGGTTATTGTTTTGTTTTGGTTTTCCAACCACATTTCAGTTTACTGGATTCTCCTCACTAGCTTGAAGATCTTAAGCTAAGGAGAACTGTTAGTAGGAAGGACCTAGAATTTGAAAAACCAAGATGACAATAGCAAATATGGCTCTGGTTCACATAAGCCTGCAGAGCAATTAAGGATCACATTTAACTCGCCTGCTAAAGGTGCATGCCCTGATTCATATAGAGTCAGGGCTTGACAGTAGTTAAAGCTCAGGATTCAGAGTCAGAAGATGCATGCTCCTATTTCTCTACACCCTCAACTTCACTAAAACTCTGAAATGCCACTGAACTTGTGTGGCCTGATATTGTACATTTCTTTAATTGAACAATGTTACCTTTTATGAGGAATCTATTTTGAGCATGTCTTGTAAAGTAGTTATACATATGCTGTATGTTTGTATATCTGGTAAACCATATCTGCATCTGACATGTTACAGAATTCATCCTTGTACATTAATCACGTAAATTACCATCTTGCTAAATTTATTCAGATACCTGAAATATATTAATCAGAGATATGATATCAAAATGTACTCTTTGGTTAAATACGGGGCACTGCTGAGACTGAGAACCACGGTAAGGTAACATAGTATTTTTCCTAGATGTACAAACCAACAGCACAATTTACTTATAACTGTCAAAATGAAATGCAATTAAAAAATCAATTAGATTTAACCAGAGAAAGTACGTAAGTGATCTCATTTCCAGCTTCTCTTTAAGTAACACCTTCTATTGGCTCTTTAGTCTTATTTATAATTCCCCAAATGGATCCCCTATTTCTCAGGAGGGCTCTGTAACATTAAAAAAAAAATGGTTCTCTTCCACTCAGAAAAAACATTCCTTTGTTTCCCATTATTTCCTGTTACACAGCATGTACTAATCCAAGCGCCCTCTTCCCTGTTGCTATCCGCTCTCGGTATTTCATTAAGTTCTATCCAATTGGAAATCTGTCAACATGGTTATGCAGCAAGTATGCGAGGGAGTCCGGGAACCGTTCACAAGAGCTCAGAATAAACCTGCTGAATAAAAATATCTAAGCAGTTCTCCTTGTACACAGTAAAAGAGTTGCTACAAAAGGAAATGCAACTGTGCTAGGGGCGTCTTGGTTCATATACCTCCCCCTTAATTATAACTTGCAAGAGGAGCCTGCTACTTGCTCCCTGCCCATTTTTCCATGTCCATCACAGAGCTCCGGATAGCTTTGCCAGCCTAAAAAAACCCTCACACAGCGAAGGTGAAGTGGAGGGTCAAAGCTGAAATACAGCTCGCTATCTCTAGGTCTGTGTGAATTTGACAGCACATTAGCCAGCTACACTAAATAAAAGATTCCCTTATCTAAAGGATTTCAACTGCATATCCCTTGCTACCTTGAATTTCATCCCAATTCACTCAAAATTCAAGCATTAGAACGAAATCAGCTCAAAATATCCTGTCACAGCTATTTTTTGTTTGTTTGTTTTGTTTTTGGAGAGTCTAGACTCTCCATCGAACTGCCACAAATCTCAGACATCTAGATTTATTTACCTGACAACAAGTTGCATAATCAGAAATTTGCCTTGAAAACTTCTTGTCAAACTTGCAAAGTCGAAAATGGGAACTAACTGTATAACTGATTGGGAGGAGGACCAGGTACTAATCACACCATTTACTTATTATGGCCTTATATTGCCCCACCAAAAAAATTTTGAGGTGGAATATGGAAAAAGGTATCCCATGTTCAGAGGCCAGAGCTCCCACAATGTAGTCTGTTCCTTTCTCGTTGCAGCTCTAATCTCCAGTGGAGAAGTGTAGAGTGCTGAGTAACAAATGGGTTGAGAAAAGAACCAAGTGCTGAGGAAAACCAGAAACCAGAGATGCTTTCCTGATGCAAATGAGGTGATGTTGTAATATATAAATGCGGTCAGAGCAGACCTTTTTTTGATGGAGAAGCTTGGTCATTACAATAACTCCTACCAATTTTATGGATTTCTGCACCATCATTCTTTCTTTACATTATATTTGAAAGGCAAGTCAATATGGAAGCAGCCAACTTAATTAGCTCATCGACTATCAAGGAAATCTGCATTGCTGTTCAGCCACAAAAGTAATTTCCTACTGAACTGGCAACATATAGAAAATCCAGGAGCCAAGAGCTAAACTTTTTACCAGAAAATCACAAAGCATTTCGCAAACTAAGCGAGGACACTGCAGGAGTATTTTAACGTGTATTTACATGTCCTTCCATGTCTGCTAACCTCTTGGAAGCTGAAGAAATACACAACAACCTCTACTCATGTCAGGTTCTCAAGGAGCAACTTCCAAATAGTGATAAGCAGTATTATGTCATCAAAAGGCAGAAGTGTTAGGATACACAGCACTCGGTGTCACAGGCTCAAATCTGGCTTATAATGGTCTTTGCCACAAACTCCATTTCCAGAGCAAGCACTAAAGTTTCGCCCACTAGTTTCAATAAGGGGGGGGAAAAAAAAGGCATCTTAAATGAATGCTTACGATTTAATGACTGTGCCTGTCATATCGTTCCTCCCCAATCCACAGTCCTAATGGGCTCACTCCTGCTTCTGAACTAAGTACCAAAATAATTCCTGCAGGGAAGCTTAGCACACTCACACCTAGCTCTCACTTTCAAGACCAGTCCTTAGTTCAGATTTTTCCCCAAACTATGTATCTGCCTGCAAGCAAAGTTAGTTGTTTTCTGAAACTGCCCCAGTATGCTTGTATCTTTGGGTCTTTTAAAGCAAATTTAGAAAGATTAATAGACCACAAAGCAATCTCTAGTCCAAATTAGATTAGAAAATGAGTAAATTAGCCAAGCAATTATGCAAACTTCATATTGTACAACACATGTGCAGGGCCACATTGCAGGAGTTTCTCCCAAAGACAGAGGCAGGCATTTGTAAATCATCTAAATATCAAAGAAAAAGTTACTAACTGCCACGATTACTTAGGTTTTTCAAGTAATACTTTCAATATTTGCCAAAAGAGTCTGAAAGAATAATTTAGTTTGCAACAGATCTGTATTCCATTCCAACTTCTCAACCCTGTACAAATCACTAAAAATGGGACTGTACATGCCATGCATATTTAGATACAGCCTGTTCAAGTTTTCAGGGGTCATTGCCACACTTAATTGAACGGTAATTGAAGTTTGCCTTCAACAAAATGTCTTGAATTTTTTTCAAAGCAGCAAATAGTGAACATTTTCAAGGAAATCCATGAAATAATCCATTAAGTAATCTGAGAAAACAGCTATCTGGGATTGAGAGAGCAGGTGCTCTGATAGTAAAGCAATAAATTCAGATTAAGGTTCGATTCCTGCCCTGACTGCAGGCTTTGACCTTTGGCAAATTGATTTCATTCTCTTAGCCTTATATACCTGTTCTTTCCTCTCCTTCCCCTTTAAGGGAAGAGATGGGTTTAGTTCGCGAATTCTTTTGGAGAGAAATTGTCTCCTTTAAAATTTATTTTTACACAATAGACTCCGCTCTAAAACACATCTAAGTATTAACATGTTCTATATTACCATACAATAAATATAGATAACATTTTTTATTCAATAGGTATATATTATGCTTCTCACCAAATACCTCAATTACAAGTAGCACCTAGATAATATACTCTACAATATCCCAGGGTCATAAAAACTACAGGTACTGTGATGCCTGGAAACCAGGAATTTATCCCCTACCTTTGAAGCGATCAAGAAACACTCATTCAAAATTCATTCTAATTATAATCTTTAAGATGGGATCTTTAAGGTGGTGAATTAGGCATTTTTGCAGTTTATACAGGAGGTATAAAATATATATATAAAAAAAATATATATAAAATATATATATATATAAAATCTATATATTCTGCCAACTCAGTCGTGGAAGAAGTGCTCTTACAGACACGTCCAGATTTTTGTATTATAAATAAATGTTAGAGAACTACAGGCACACTAACAGTTACTAGAACTATTCAACTTAATTGCTGGTTGTAAATATTATGTAAAGCACCTTGGAGTCTACTGCATATTCATAGACCAGACCCTTCCTCTTGACTGTACCATAGCGTAATGTAGCAATTATATAATCTCAGGTATGTGCTTTTAAAAAGTTTCTTTTTGAAACTGAGGCCAGAAGTTGGCTAATAACTTCTGTCAATTGCTTAGTTTTGCTGAACAGCTTTTTCCATCCATGAGTTTCCTTTGTTCATCTTGTAGCTCTGGTTCAAAGTATGCATACAAGAACCTTACTTGCTTTTTCTAGCACTTCATCTAATCAGTAGCACAAGTAAAATATTCTTTTTTTTTCTAAACAGGTGCTAGGGTTAAACAAAAAAGTTTGTTATGTTTAAAGATGCAGCAAATAGCTGAAGTTTTATCACCTAAACAGGATTCTAATCCACCAGTTCTCAGGACTATTCAATGCAGATATTTATACTCCTCCTAAAATAATGAACACCTATGAAAAAGCTAATTAACTTTGTGTGAAACTCCTCACTGCACGAATAGCTTGGGCAGGTAATTAACTGTGGCACTTTACCTTAGTCCTACTTCTAACAAAGACTCAGAAGTTCTTATAGGTGGATCCTGTATCATAGTGTTTGTTAGCTAGAGTCCCACAGCTTTGTCAGAAAAGTGTGTGTGTGTCAGGAGTTGCTTTTTGGTTTTTTTGTGTTTAACAGAGCTATGATGCTCTGTGCACATACATTAGCAGTCGGATTCCAGGAGTCTTCCCTGGATGTAAGTTTATTCTGTTATATCACTTCTTACTGTAGATACTGACAGCTCTGTAGCCATTTCTATCTTAAGGCTAGTGTTAGAATGTGGACTTCTTTGGAAAACACTCTAAGGCTGATGTTCATCATTGGGGAATCAGAAAAAAAGAGAAAGCCAAAAAAACTTTATGCTGCAGCTGAAACTCTTTTGGCTTGGATTTAACCGGATGTTAAAAACAGTCAAGCTTGCCCACACCTAGGCAAGAGTGGGGAAGGAATCAGTTTTGTCATATATGTTGAAATTCAAGAGCCAACGCTCAAGTTTTAAAAGCAAGTAGATACCCTAGAACAATCCCAGTTTCATTTGTAAAAAGAAAGAGACTAAGAAGCTACAAAATTTATGAGTAAATATAAGGTGACTTAAGAGGTGCATAGACCTAAGCTTCTAACTGCATATTTATATTTCTAAATAGAGGAAGACTAAATTTGATATTCAGTGAAAGCAGCTTTTGGCACAGTACTAGATTTGAATACATAAAAAATTGAATAACTATTTATAAAAATCTACAATATAGTGCAGTGTTTCTACATTTGCTTGCAAATTACTCTTGGTAAGAAGTTGCAGACAGTACACATATTTCCTTGCTGTGTTGAAATTTTACATGATATATTTTGGTATGACTTGGCTAGGTCTTTTGAGTAATCAAGAAGATGCCTAACTATTAGCTTAACAAGTCACAGTACAAACAGACTCTAGAAGTTAATATATACAACACCTTGCGTCTTTCACTGTTCAAACAGCGAACTTTCACTTTTTAAATGTTTAACTGGTACTTTACATTCAACGGATTCTTAAAGACATGTTTATGCTACAATGGCAAACTGTAATCACATCACAGAAGGGGAAGTCAAGTTTATTATACAGATTGTACAGTCTCCGTAGTACTATTCTACTTATTTGTGACTATGGAGGAAGTTTGTTCTTCATTTTCCAGTCCTTTGAGAAGTGAGAGTCATCGATGCTCAGTCATCTGTAAGGTACAGGATGGATGTAAAACTCTAACTTAGCTGAACTGATAATATTTCAAGTCCATTTGGGGAACACCCGTGACTAGATTCTTGACCACAGATTTGTGTGATCCCTGCAATGAAAACCTAAATCTCCACTGCTGGGAAATCCACAGATGGGAACCTCTTTTCAGGAAGTTAAAGTTGCCTGGCAGTTTCTCAAACTTTAGCTGCTTTTTAGCATTCCACATCAGTCCCTAATACATGTATAAACTGTGCAAGAGCTTAGGAAAAAAAGTTCCTAGCCAGCTCTAATATCAGGGACTCAGAACTCGCAGCATTACATACACAATCTCAGCCATGCATCAGCAGCTACAGCACAAGATTTTGCTCTCTCTACCTGGGTAATTGAGATTTAAGACAGAAATCATCATTATGTCTCAGAATGCTTTAACAGTGGAAATAGGATGTCTACAACTGTAATTCTTTTTGCATCACCGAAAGGTGTATATTTGGCTTTCTAACTGAAAACAGAACCTGAAGGAAAAAAAAAGAGAAACCAGTGAAATCTCTTCTGCTACCCCTTCCTTCCTTCCCTCCTCTTCCATCAAGTAAGAAAACTTCTAAAGCAAAAGCAAAGCAGAGATACAGATGCTGCACTTCTGTGCTTTCTGTTATTAGTAGAAGGGGAGAACACCAAAACACAACCACCTATGTCTTTAAACTGAAAAAAATTCTCATACCACTTGCAATTCAAGTGTTTATTTCCATTCTTAGCAACAATGTCATGGGAGCTATAAAATTCCCTATTAATACAAAAGGCAGAACGGTCATAAGAAGTGTTATCCTCACAACTGTGAGAAAATCCAGATGTCAAATGCGTATTTGAAGGGAGTCAGAAGGGAAGCAGAGGTGAGCTTCAGCCAGCACTGAAAAAGGGAAAGGGAGGAAGATGTGTTTTGCGATTTCTTTTTGAACTTAAAATGCGGCTCTGACAAATTAAGAAAAGGACCGAGTGCCACAATTCAAATAGTCCTGTTTTCCCATTCCTTTTCCTAATCCCCTCAGCCTCCCACCTTTCTGCAAAACTGCCTCTCTGTTTATTACTGAAAAATTATCCAATAGATAAACCAACCAGAACACTTTCAGGTTTACATGCTGTCAAAACCTGAAATTAAGGTAAAGGCATTTAGGCTCTCATATAAAAAACACTTCACATTTAAGACAACTAGTGATATTTGCTGTCAGTATAAAGCATGCTCAAAAAGCAAACTACCATACTCTAGAATTGCTTGTGAATTGACTTTAAAACAACATATTGCAGGTCTATAGCTTCAAAATAAAAGTAGATTGAGCAAGGTTACACACACCTCATACTTTCCTTTGAAGACAGATGGAGTAAACTAGGCCATCCAGTAGCAGCCTCAACTTAGTTTAGCCTTCTGTTTTGAAGAAACAAAAAACCTCACCATATTTGACAAACAGCTGCTGCCTGCAACAACTACTAGTATTATCAGTGGGGTGCAAATATGGATTTAACCAAATATTCACCCAGTTTCCTATAGCCTAACAATAATTCGTAAGTGAGTTTACAACAGCTGGCTCTTCATACTACTTAATTCTTTATGTATAGAGAAACAACCACTCTGCTTTAGAAGACTGGGCTGTATGTATTTGGGCATCATCTATACATTGCACACACATTTCTATTTTTTCACATAAATCCTCAACCAAGCTGGTCATATCACTCAAAGGTTTTGTGGAAAGAAAAACAAGCACACTTTAATAACATAAACCTAGGTTTAATTGCAAATTAGCCAGAACATTTTCTTGTGGATTTGTATTATAGTGAAATACTGTAAATCTCAATATTCTAAATATTAAGCAATTACTTTTAGTGTTTCCTACTCCTGTAAAAAAAAAAAAACCAAAACACCACAAAACAAAACAAACCCCCACCATCCCGCTCCAGTTTCTGAAGAATGTTGTCAGAGCACCAGTTGATACCTTGAGTGTGCTATATCCCCTGTCCACTCCAAGGGCTGGAGAGTTGGGAAAGGAGTAGAAACACTTCTGCTTCTCTGCAGAACAGAAAGCCCTGTTTCACCGAACAGCTCCGAGAAGGTGAACACAGCAGAAAAAAACATGTTAGGCCGTTGCCTGAACACTCAACAATAGCAGCAGCAAACCCTACTGCACATTTCTTCTCTTAGAAGAGAGAACACAGATACTTCCATTCATAAAGAAAATTTCCTTCACACTAAATCTGTAAAGAGGTAAAGCATTTGTTGTTTCGGTGTTTGACATCAGACTTTTGGAAGTATCGTGTAACACCTCTTGAGTAGTTCATGTAGTCTCCAACACAAATGTAAGTTCAATGGAAATGGTCTTTAATGGTTTTCCCAGCAGATTTAAAAAAAAAAAAAAACAACAAACACCATACCCCCCCCCCCCCCCAAAAAAAAAAAAACAAACCATCACCCCACTAAAAAAACAAAACACCAAGCAAAATAGATTCAGGAAAATATACCAGTTTTTGAGATTGGGGAGAGGAAAATGGATGTCCTCTCCAAGGAAATACAGGCTATGTCATGTAAACCTTGTATCAAATCCACCTGATGCTTCATGAAAATTTATTTCTGGCATTTTGTGGCTCCATTCCACCTTGGCAGACCTCACTCTACAGCTGTTCCTTATCTCTTAGGAAAGGCTATTCTGCAGCTACAGCATTTCTCACAATAGTTTGACACTTCCAACTCTTCCTCCTTCCCCTGTAAATCTTTTTTTCTGTGATATTTTAAATTTCTCATCATTTAGCTATAAGATGGTATCTTCTTATTCTGATTTGTGAAGAGATACTGAAAAGTTTCTTAAGGAAAAAAAAATTGCCTTTTAGTCAGCTTTGCCCATGATTTCCCCGCTTTCCCCATAGATACAGCAGCAATTTATATATACAAGTGCAATTTAAATGATGTCATTAGTGGCTGCAAATGACATTTAAAATGCATCTGTTAACCCAGTTGTCATCTGGGGACAAAGACATTTCCCTTTGCACAGTAACCAAAGAGACTCCATTTGTATGAAATTAGTGTAATCTCTTGACAATGAGAAAATGTCAAATTTATCCAATTTGTTTTGGAATCGGGCATGGATACAGATTCACTTCCAAGTCTAATGATGATGTGGAAATAGTTTGTAAATTACTAAGAGGTACAGAGTCCAGCAGATCCATGACATGATTTCTTTGACAGCAAAGCTGGAGAAATCCCTCTTTCTTGCCCTGTTGGGCAGGTTACAGCTATAGAGCAATTCAAGAAATTAGTTATGTCAGCACAGCTAAACTACTTCAGAGAAATCATGGAGAATCAATTTTGATGAATGTGGCCAAGCCCACAAACAGTTGTATCACGGTAGCTGAGAGGACAAAACACAGGCTAGAAAAGAGGTAATTCAACACAGCTTCACTGTTACCGGACAAGCTGGAATCATGGCCTTTAAAATTAAAAAATTCAAATTTTTATGGTCTGCATTCTGCTTTTATAACCGGCTCAGTCTTTTACTACTGAACACAATTACCAACCTTGAATGTTTATGCTGTTAGGATGTGGGGGATAGTGTTAGTGGTGGTGTTTTTTAATTAAAGCAAAAAGGAGTTAAAATGAGGAACGACCATTTATTAGAGCAGCACTCAAACCAACAAAGCAAATTCCTTCAGTACAACAGTGCAGTTTATCAATACACTGAGAGCTAGTAGGCTAGATTCCTCAGTCATGCCTGATGAAAACACAGAGCACACATTCTTGGGCTGCAAAAATTATTTGCAGCTACAAGGAGCTCAGATTACATATGCTGATTTTTTTGTTATTTGAAAAATTATTCTAGAATTCAGCAACTTAAAAGCACCATAAAAAATTTAAATATGTTTTTATGATCCACAATGGTATATTCCATATAAAGGATGCCAATGCTGCAGCAAGATGTCGGACTCCAATGGTCAGGAACACTTACTGAAAGTTCACTATAAAGATATTTTAAAATATAAGCCTATGCAAGCCTGGTTGGATACCATTCGAATCACAAAGGTGAACATATTTCATAGACCAGTAAATTCTTTATGCATTAGAAGATGGGTATTTCTATTACAAGATAAAAGGTTTCATTTGCTTAAAGGCTCTTGAAACAGATCAAGCAATTCAAGCTAGTAAGTGAATATGCCAATATGCCTTAAGCACATTAACTATGACTAATGAATAATACGCAAACTATGCAAAACTGACCATTTCAGCACATTCCCATTTTTGGAAGCACTTATTACATAAGGGTCGTTGATACTTAAAGAAGTCTTCTGAGGTTTAAATATGCCCTTTAAATTGAAGTTTGAGATTTGAATACTTGCATACACATTAGCACACTATTCCTTGTTCTACAGTAGAATATTTGTGGTCAATTCTGTTATTTGACATGGCATTTCCATTATAAATCCCTATAGCTATCTAGGGATTATTCCACTCCTTTTCCTGAAATTCTTTGCTAAAGAGAGATCAATATTTGATCCTAGCTGAAAGGAAAGCTAGTTGAAAAAAGTTTGAGACAGGTGTACTTAAACTTAGGGCTAGATGAAAAGCAAAAAAAAAAAAAAAAAAAACCACACACACACAAAATTAAAAAACTTCAAACTTTCTCCAGTTCTGCACGTTGACCTATATGAGTCCACAGAGACAGATCATAATACAGGATTAAATTTCAAAATTTTCATTGGCTATTTTCAGAAGTAGCCAGTCTTCAAAGGATATACAAAAAGTAGCATTGTGCTTTAAGTGCAAGACAATCAGAAATTTTTTTGGACAACAATACATTCAAAGGGGAGGGGTTGATATTTTGATTAGCAAAATTATGCTATACTATTCTGCCTTGTACAATTAGATCTGTGCAAACTTCCAAACATAAGGGTCGAATGAACACCCACATAGAGAACTAGCCGAGTTATATTTGCATCCTCAAACTCCCTAACAGTATGGATGTTCACATCGAGAAATCTTTCTATGTTCTTATTGAGGGGCTTCGCTTCCCTTTATCGTCTTTCTAGTTTAGAGAGTCAGTATCTCCACTACCCTATCGCTAGCTCAGTTTGTATGTAACTAGTTCCAATACTAAGTAGTCATATGCAAGAAAATCAGAGGAATCAAAAGAAGTTTTCCCTAATGGCCTACAATAAATAATCTTGCTAAAGACAATAAGATGAATTTGCGCTTTCAGATGGATGCTCTAACAAAGCTCGGCCAAATCCTTAGGTACTCCAGTAACAATCGACTAAATTAACAGTTGAAAAACAGGTCAGAGTGTCTTTATTTTATTCTACGAATAAATGTTAGCAGTCTATATAGCTGAGTTACTTTGCTCTGTCAGTGCCTTATCTAAGTCTTTTCTTCCCCTCCCACTAATAAGTTTTTAGAGCAGGTGAAAAAGCCAGTTCACACTGTGCCAACCCTTCCCCTCGCCTTTTTCCTCTCCCCTATTTATATCTCTCCCTTCCATCTCTACGAGCCAAATACCTGCTGGAAATCAAGCAGAAATTAGAATGAATACCTATTTCAGCCTAGCAAGTTTTCAGCGTGCTATGAACATAAAAGCCAATTATTACCCCAATGCATGCTGAGCCTCAGAAATAATTACCTCCAAGCTCTACACCTCTCTCAGCATCTCCGTATTATCTCATGTCAGGATTGTAGCAAAATTATATCATCTTGGGCAAAAACAATGCAAAACAGGCAGAAAACTTCATTCCAATATGCTAGACAGTTGAAGTCAAAAGATAAGGAAACAAACAAGCAAACAAATTGGTAAGAATTCATGTTAAGTTTTTCATCTGAAGAAAGCTAATTTGCCTTCATTTAGTTTTGAAATGTTGCTGTTAAAATACCAACGTCATTCTCCTCTAGTTATTATTTATTATCCATGGAAATACAAGTTGCATCTCATTCATAATAGATTTAAGCATTACTAAAAATGAAGGAGAATTAAGTTGCTTGGAGTTTCATTTTTAGACATGATTATGAAAATTAAAATTACTATTATATGTATGACATTTAATAGATAATTAAAAACTATGAACTACCATGTTACTCTAAACAAATTGGTACAGCCATTATGCCCACTGAACAAGGTAATAGATAATACAAGACTCAAAAGTACCCAAACCTGACAAGATTTGTCCATGACAATTTCCAGGCAGAAAGAGTGCTTACCTAATGTGAAATATAACTTGAAGACAACAAAGAAAAACCAGATAGTTTTTAATAAAACTTTTAGGAAATTGAAAAATAAATCCTGATAAAGAAGGGTCAGAAAGATGCCTTCATGGGACAAACAGGATGCTTATGGCATGAAGGCATGTAACGTTACGTGTGTCGAAACATAGCACCCTGTGCAAGAGTGTTGCTGGGCTTAGGAAACTAAAGACCACATTCCTCTGAGAGCATAGGCAGTAAAACAAGGATATGTTTAACCAGAACAGAAAGAAAAAGGATGAAAAAAAAGTAAAAAAAGGAATACTGATATCGGAAAAGAATCAAAGTTAACAACGAACCTGAATAAAATTACATGGAAGTGGTATTCTGAGATACAATGACCACATTCTGCCAATATTGCTATACAGATATTAAGAGGTATGAGAGGATTTCATGGATGTGGTACTATCAGAAGTGTTGGAATATTTTTATTTAGCGGAGAGATCCAGCTCTCATCTAAAGAACAAACTCTCTTGGTTGTCTTCAAATTTGGCCCTGACATACTTCAGTTCTGTTGTTCATACCCAAGCCACCTTCAGCACACGAGGATCGCTAATAGGTTGGTAGTATTCCAAGGTTTTAATGGAAAGGGTCATTTGCAATAGATGAAGTTATTCTGTACCGAAAGTGTATTAGATTATTCTGTAGAGCATGGCTTATAGTCTGCAGTCCCTTACGACCGGTGAAGTCTTATGCCCGATTTGTACAATTTTTTCAGTCACTCCTGACCAAGCTAGAAGCTGAGCGATTTAGCCAAGAGGTCTTCAGGTCCAAAATGCGAACTGGAAGAACTCAGAAAATATTTATACTACATGCGAGGGTGAGAGAGGGCTGTAAGCCCAGATCCTCACTGTAAAGTAACTGGAGACAACCAAAATCTATCCAAAGAACATAGAATTCAAAACCAAGAAGAAAGATAAAAGCAAGAAAGCTTTCAGTAATCAGCTGTTCCGCTTCTCCGCTTTCAAACCATTTCAAGACTTGCTAACTGACTTGCCTTGTGTGTTCTTAAACATATTAATAAACTTCCAAATTACCAAAATGTAGAGTGGGGAGGGAAATAAGCAATGCCTATGCTGATCACAGAGATGGGCTTCTGCTCATGAACTAGTTTTACAATTTGCTTAACAAATGGCTCAGAAACAGACCCAGCTCTGCAGAAGTATTTATTTCAAAGAATACTCGGTGGCAGTGCCAACTCTATATTAATGTGCATTCCTTGATCGATGTGTCCCCTTAACATAGATAATCTGAGAAAAAATGTTAAGATATTTTAAAATAAATCAAACTGCATATGATTTATACAGCCAGGCTGTGAAACCAGCCTAGGTCAATCACTAAGGTTCTGATAATGGAATGCCATTAATAAATATTAGAACAGCAGAAGAGTGGAAGTCTGAGCATTGAAGCAGCCAGAGGACAGCCAGCCACTATGTCACAAATAAGGTTTTAGCTTAATCAGAACCAGAGGAGCTCCACATAGGATCATCCTCCTTCTGTCTCATTTGCATTCAATGGGCACCATCCCATGAACATTACAGAATACAGTTCAGACATCTTTTTGTGATTAAATGCACATTAGCAGATTTATGCTTTGCCCTAATTCACAATTGCTATTCATAAAGCAATGCTACAGGAATCATCTGACTTGTTATGAAACAGTTTAAAACCAACAGCATGTCTCTTAGTTTTTCCTCTCAACATTTAAGCAAAAGTCCCCAAATAAGATTCATCAGACTCGCTAACTTCATTTTGATCTATATAGGAGGGAAATAAAGGCACAAATAAAAACAATTTAATAAAACCAAAATATTTGTATTAGGCAAACTCCTATTACATTCCTTGCAAGCATGCCAAGTGGTGTTCAGATTCAGACAGATGGAAGTGCATGTAGACTGCTAAAACTTAGAATCTGGGGACTCAATCAGAAAGAAATTCAACAATATATTAGGTATATCAAAGGAAACATTACTTGACAATGTTTACAACTAAACCAGAACCAACTACATCGAAGCATGTAGTATACAATCAAAAATCACAAACAAGTAAATCATGGTCTATGACCCATTCTTCCTCTTTCCCTTGTTCTTCATGAAAACATTCACTTTATTGCAAAAAGAAAAAGATCAAGCGCTATACATATTTTGAACAAAGATATATAAAAGCCACTTGAATAAAGCAACAGACCTTCCAGAAGGTAAGAGCGCAAGAGCCTCTTAAGACTACATTGTTCTATTGTTTGCTACAGTGTTCTGCAAAAGACAGTTCTACCATGATTTTAAGAATAAGAAAGAAATCTTGTGAAAAAAACAAAATCTTCAACTCAGTAGGTTCTTTTGTACTAACCCTTTACACAGCCATGTAAACTGAATAAAGAGAAAAAAGCACATTGGTTTGCATTTCTACTGCAGGTGGTCTAAAACCAAAAGCAGTCTATATGCAGGTTGGTCAATAACATAGTATTTATGGATGCAGCTATCGCAAGTGTTTAACAAAAGAAAAACTTTCGGAACTCTTGTTAGAATACAAACACCAGGTACTATTCTACCCAGTGAGCAAGTTTTCAGGATTCGTGTAAGACACATCCCAAGTAAACTTCATCTGTGTTAGAGTTTTGTAGTCTGGCACTTTCAGCTATTTTTTTCTGAAAGAGATTTGTCTCCTCTCCTTTGTTGATCAAATTCAGAACACCTGGTGTCCAAATTGCTAATTTGCCTTCAATTATCACCCTATGCATTTTCAAGTGATCCACTTGCAAATCCCAGGAATTTCCAGCTTGTCCAATCAGAATGTCACAATTTTGATTCAGCTTCCTGCTGTTCAAGCCTAAGCAACCATTTTTGCTACTGAGGAACTCCCCCTTCTTATATGTGAATTACAGGTCTGGTAATTCACATATTCGTACATAGTTCACACGATACAAAACAAGAGTGGAAAAAAATCTTGTCTCTGATTAAGTATAATCATATGCTTTCTCCAGTATCAGAGTACTCCCTAGTCCCATATCGGGGCTTTCATATAATGAAAAGCAAGGTGAAGGAGCACCACCTAGAAAAACACTATTTCCATTTCCTGCAAAGCCAGTTTTATATATTCCTTCAGCACCCCCACTCCCAATAAAGGAAAACAACACTTAGAGATGTGTTTTTTTCATAAACACTAATAGGATCATAGCTCAAGTGATGTATCTTCAGTGTACAGGAAAAATTGTATAATCTTTTCAGCTTCCTGGGATGTTCCTTAGCACACGCTCTCCAACTGCAGTAGACTTTTCCCCACTTCTTTCTCCCATTGTTTCCACTTTCCTTCCTGAACACTCCAGCTGTCCTCAGTTATTTCTTGATATGAACAGTTCTAGTCATCATCATCCATCTAATATGGATATGTGGTAACGTGAACTTTATCATAAACTTTGTGGATGATATGAGCTTATCTACTGATATGTCCTTTTCTTGCTGTGGAATTCCTTCCAGACTCAAGATCTTTCTTTCTGTAGCAACCTAAGCTGCCTCCCAGAGAAGACGGGCACAAAAACCATTTAAAATTAAAGTTGTATAGCTCATTTCTGATTATCCCAAACTTTTTTTTTTGCCAATATTATTGTACTACCTCTATTGAATGAAAAATGATCCTGGAATTTTGTTTAGGGCCAAGAATGATTAAAATTTGAGATGTCAAAAACACAAGCAAAGATTTCTACTCTGCTGCTTAAATTGTATCACACACTATGACCATTAGCATTCTCATTATATCACTTTATTCTGCTGACCATAACAAACTATCTACTCAAGCAACTACAGAGCAGGGAGAAGCTACAGATCAAACATCCTGCAAACAAGTGCAACAAAAGAGGTAACTAACAAGGATATAATCTTCATGGCAAACATCCTGTTGTTAACTCCTTCCCTTCCCATGATCAGAAATAAATTGTTCAAGAAGTAAAACCATAATATATGCAGAGTTCCACTTAGCACCATCCTGAGTCCCATGTAATAAATTTTCTGCTAAGTTGTGCTTTAAAAAAAAAATTCTCACAACTTGCAAAGCACATTCAGTACTAAAATACCGAAAAAATATCTTAATCCTGTTTATATGGAAATTACATCAATGAGCCCCAGCAGAGCTTTCTTTAAGCAGGCACCAGTAGTGCTGTCATGTACTGCTAAATGCCTACAGGAAAGGAAATGAGGGAGAACTCTATACCTGGTTGCAACTTCAGGGGAATGTAGCAGCATTGCTGCTTGCCAAACACACCACAGGCGAACACAGCTTTCAGAGATAAAAACCTGAAGATACGTGCAGAAGCTGTAAACTACAGAGTACGCTTATCTTTATAAGCACACTATATCTAGCAAATTTCATTTAGGTGCCAAAATAAAATGCAATAGTATTTTGAAGGTATCTTGAGCTGCTTTCTTAGCTGGCATGAGTGACTTCCTGACCTCAAAACCACCTTTCTTATTTACATCCGATAAGAAACTGGCTGCTGCAGGGGCTTTTTGTTGGGGTTTTTTTGTGGTTTTTTTCTCATAAGAGTTTTCGAGGAAACACATTCTGAACATGGTGTTCTTCAAAAATTTTTTTTCTTACTGAAGCAGCACTGTATCTCAGAAACTGTCTATTTTGGTATTTAATCATAAGGAACGTTCCACAAATAGTAATTTTCTCATTTCCTAACCTGATTATAAGAAGTACAAAGATTTTCATTCCTATTTTGGTTCTATGTGCTGGTATTTTGCTGTTTAAGAATCTGCCTTCTGAAGTCAGCAGAAAAAAAGAAAAAAAAAAAGCCCAAAACTACTAAAAACACACCACACTTGATTTATAGCAGAATCCATAGCAATAAAAAGATACCTGACAAACTCTAGCCAAAACTGGGATTGACAGGTGCTGCATTATGTGTAGCAATTTCAATTTGTCATTAAGCACTGAGGAAGTGTTTAGCCCAGTATTTTAATTCCGTTTAGAACAACGGGCACCTTCTTTACTTGAAGAAGTGAAGAAAACATTTTTAATATGTTTTAGTGAAGTATATGGTTTTACTCACAAGATCTAAATAAACAAAGTACCACAGGGCACACACATCAGGTCAGAACTGTAACTGGTTTTACCATGCCAGTATGTATTCAGGAAGTAACTCAGATTTAAGCATAGCAAGGAAGATACTCTGAGCACACAACCATTCAATCTAAATATCGCAGTGCTTTTTCTGCATTTGAGGAAGCAGGAACTAACCCTAAAACCACACTGCACCTGGCTGCAACGTAACATTACCACCTATAGTAACGCTAATAGGTGTATTGCGTAAGAGTCTCTAGGAAAATTTACACATGCCCCCTACACAAAGTACTAGTAAGATATACAAAAGTAGCATATACAAAATCCATCTGTTTCAGGGATTTTATCTATTTTTTAACTCTCCATGCACTAATATCCCATGCTCTGTTTTTAACCTTAAACAGACCACCACTTGTCTTTTGATCCTTGGGGGGTAACTATTTTGAAAGGATGAAGCTTGCTATCTCCCTCAGTTTGGCCATAGATTGCTTTTAGACACAAGGAGGAGAAGGCTAAGAGCTTGCCAGTGTCCCTTTGGAGTCCCAGCCCTGCACTAGCAGTGGGTTTCCTCCCAGGAGCCATCTGCTCAGGAGTCTGAGGAGCTGAGAAAGAGGGGGTTCGCTATCACAAGAGCCCCAGCTTTGGCAAAGGGGCTTTATTCCTTCAGCAAGACCACAGACTTCAAAAGACTTGATGGAAAACACAGTTCAGTAGCAGCCCCAAGTCTTTTTATCTTCCCTCAGAGCTGGGAGAAGAGCACACTTTTCTCAAGCCTTTCATCAAATTTTAACAGTTAAATAACGCTGGCTGAGCTTTTGTCCCTTTATAATTTGGGTGGTAAGTGAACATAAGTCATTCTGATAGAAGAGAAAAAAGTAGGGCTCATAGACTTTCACATTCACACTAAAACTGGCCTGCATGATATAAAAGGGATACATACAGCAGAGCTGGCAATTGTTTTGCCAAGGCCCGATCAAAGCAGCGGTCAAGGAGAACCACACACTATCTGGTCAATGAATGTACACACACACAAGTATTAATCATTACTTCCTAACTGTATTGGCATAAGCACGAGACAAAGGAAATACATCTTACAGTTAGCTTCACACCACTACTGAAGTAATGATCAAGACCTTTAGCTAGCACAAATGAATTTAGCTATAGGATTTGACCATATAGCTCAGAGTATTATTTTTTTTATGGTTCAGCAAAGGAGTTTCTAAAATTTGCTCACTTCATTATTTGCTACTGTTAAACTAAACCTAATCGGAGATGTACATCAAGCATAACAATAACAAGTGGCAGTCATTATTCATTTAAACTGTTGTAACAGGTCATTTGACGAAACACAACTTAACATCCGAAACTAAATTTTGAGCACAGAGCAGAGGATATGAACAGCAACCAACACATGAATTAAAAAAAAAAATCCCCTGAAGGAAAGCCACAAAACAATTAAGTACGAAAATAATTCCCTCATGGATATTTTGACTAGCTATGTGTACTGAGTAATTTAGTCACTGAATTACCCACTCAGATCTATTGCTCAGTGACACTGGCTTGTAAAAACTATCCCAGGTGTTGAAATAGACAGAGCATTTAAATACTAAGCCAGTAAATATTCAAGTGTCCCTCAATGATTTTACATTTTTATATATATAAGAAACAGAAGTAGTATATATGTAATATCTTCCATGTTTGTTTAAAAAAAATTGAGTATTCCACAGTTTTTGTAGAGCTGCTCAGGAGTCACTTTTCTTATTCTGGTTTCTTATTAACTTATATGTCAAATGGCAAAGGCCAGAATCTCAGCTGTAATCTCAAGTGTAAATCAGAGTAGGTTAATTCTTTTGAAGAAGTCTGACACAAGAAACATTCATATATAATATAGATTGAAGGTTGAGGTTATATACTCAACCAGTGAAAAATTACATTATCACAGCTGAGAGGTTGGCTGCTCAAAGGCCAACTCCACTTTAGACATTTCTGCTGTAAAGTGAAAGAGCCACTAGTAAAAACAGAATTTTTAGCAATGTTTCTGCACCAGTAACATAATATAATTTAACAACTTTTAAATTATATTTTCATTAGAAAACTGTCATTTGATGTACACATTTCTTATGGAAATAAGAATAAATAATAAGCAGGTCTTCCTTTGCATCAAGATATACCTGTTATTCCTGGTTATTAGATCAACTAATTGTGTTCTTTTTTGTGGTGTAAGACTTACTTTCATACTGTTGTGTTTTAGCTTGCTAAAAAAAAATATCTTGTAACTTCAGGACAAAGCATCAGTGGTCTACAGACCTTGTCACTGAATGGGCACCATGACCAAAATATTACTGACTTCAATCCCACATTGGTGGGCCAATTCAAATAAATTCTATTGTAATGCTATTTTACGTATAATGTTCTATGTAACACAGAAGTTCATTCTTTCATGAAACCATGCACTTGCTTTTGTTCATTGTTCTCCAAAATGAAAGATTACCCTGCAAAAGTTTTAGCTTTTCACAGAGGAGTTAAAGTAATACTGTTTTTTATCTTCCCAAAGCTACGTTCAAAAAATATCCAGCAAGTATGACCTTGTTTTATTTGTCTCATATGTTCTGCTTACAACTATTCTTGAGGGCTGGGGAAAAGATTTTTCATGTATTAGGAAAACTTCTCAGGCATTTTGGACAGAAAAAAAAAAGCATCAGAATCAGCTGCCACTGTACAGCAACAGCGTGATCCTGCCACATCTCTCAAACTAAGAATCATCTGGGAAACTTCAAAGTTTAGATTGTATTTTGTGTTTCAGTGAAGTCTCACTCTCCTTCCCCTTGAGGCTCATTAGCCAATGATGTAGAGAACATTAATGACTAGTGAGCTACCAGTAACGATATTTTTCATATCAAAAAAAGAATTGGCCGTTTTCATTAGTGATCCTGTGACTTTCTCTCCCAGGGCACTGCTGAAATTTCAACCGGAGTTATGATTGCACCTGAAATTACTGACTTTATCAAGTTGTTCTAGTGGAACTGGCCTGGCTCCATCTTCTTTACACACTCCCTTCAAATATATGTACACATTGATGAGACACCCCCAAGCCTTCTCTTCTTTAGGCTAACCAGTCCCAGCTGTCTTTGCCAGTCCTCATACGAGAGATGTTCCACTCCCTTCATCATCTTGGTAGCACTTCACTAGACTCTCTACAGTAGCTCCATATCTCTCCTGTACTGGGGAGCCCAGAACAGGATACAGTACTCAGCCTGTGCAGTCTGAGTAGAGGGAAAAGATCACCTCTTTCAGCCTGCTGGCAACACTCCTCCTAATGCAGCGCAGAATACAGTTCAGCCTTCTTTGTTGCAGGGGTGCATCGTGTAATACAACGTCTTTACACATTACACGCTTTTTTTTCTTTGTGGATGCCTGTGTGGAGTCATTTAGGCTTCAACAGCCAGGAAGTCCTTCCATGCAAAAAGAACTTTGTCTAAACCTCACAAAAATCATATACTTTTATTTAACACTAAGATTTGGATGACAGATAATTTGAAGCAATCACAAAGCAGTGTACTTTGGAGAAGGATTTCTTCAAACATTGGAGAAAGATTTCTCCCAAATTTGGTCTTGATATCAGCATGGACACTCCATTATGATGCTATTCCATCCCACTGTGAGACTGGTCTATATAAAAGAACATTCAATATATCATTATCTTCCCAGGCCATTTTTATAAAATTAGTGTGATATTTTATGAACATTTTATTTACTACACAGGTAGGTAGGTGGAAATACATACATTTTAAAATAACAAAGGGAAACTCTGAGGATTTAAAACATTTGCTTCACAACATTCACTTGACTAAATATATATGGCTGAGACTGCATGGTCTCCTTTTAGACCCTTGTCTATTAAAGCATTAGTTCCTTTTGCCTTTTCTTATGCCAGTTCCTACTCTATGTTAATAGTAACTATTTTTGCCACTGCTGATGGATTTGAATATATTTTGGTTTGGGTAACTAACAGCAAATATTTAATGATATCTAATTAGATATCAAAGCACTTCCTTCTTGTTAACCACGCACACACACCAGTGTAATAAAGCTGTTCCTAGAAAATCCAGAACATTTTAAATTTAAGAACCTTTTAAGATTTCTCACTCAACTACTCTCAGCAAGGGTTTTTCTTTGTCAAGGGGGGAAAAAAAAAAAAAAAAAATCACACTAGAAGCTTAGTAAAAATGGCATGTTCAGAGAGAAGCAGCAGAATGAGTGACCCAGCACTGTGAAGCAGTCCACTTTGAATCCAGTAATTGATGCAGTTACAGCCATGACTCTGTTTCATATGCAAATTACCTTATAAACTAATGACAGTTGTACTGAAATAATGGCTCAAAAATCAGCTCTGTTTTTTTTTTTTTTTTTTTTTTTTTTAAGATTCTACAAGGTGTTATATAAGTATCAACTAGCTGGCCACAGAGTAAGTGGAATCAGCACATGCGAACAATTCGTTCCCCCCCTCCAAAATATTATGTACATATACGTATATACACACACACTCTGATACTTTTTCTGCCTGTAGCAATTTGCCAAAATCTTATTTGTTTACAGTGAGTTGATCATCTGCAATAGCGGATGCAGTGGAGTTGATTAGATTTTATAAATTTTCTCACTTGCTAATTATGATAATGTAGCTGCTAGCTCCAGATCCTCAGCTAGCAGCCTTCTTATTTAATGGAGAGTACAAGGCTGTGCCCTTAAACTGTAGCAGTTTAAATTAGCTAAGCAGAGCTAAAAACCAGTCAAGGAATGATTAGGTGAAAGATGTGCTGGGGTTATTAAACTAAACAGACTGTCTGAAAATTCACATCTGCTCTACAAAGACCTTCAAAGCTGGAAGAAACTCCTTGATGTTCTCTATCATAGACGCAGAAGTACTTCACTGAATGGCTACAGCCAGCTACCATGGTATTATCACACATAGCTCCTTTCAGAGGTGACTGTTACAGACAAGCACTAGATAATTTAGACCTTCAGGGCTGTCTTTCTGAACGTATTTTGTGACATGGCTTCACTTCGGAATTGCCTTGCTTGAGACCTCTAGGTTCTGTCACTGCAACATGCTCTACTTGGGGCCACTGTTAAATAATATTCACATGTTCAGACTTGAGTTGCCTTTAAAACCAGCTGAAACAACTCCTGAGGCCGTTTCATGCTGGCCCCATTCTGCAACCTGTGCTCTTTAAAAAAACAACCATACTAAAACAGAGGACTAAAATATCCATGTAACCCACTGAATCCTGCCTTCCTCACATTGCTTTAAGTCACCACAGTTACAGATACTAACCACCTCATGCCATAACTTTAAAGAAAAGTATGTTTAAAGTATTTCTTTCCCCACTGGGAGTCAAAAATAACAACAGACTTTCTGCTTCCCTTTTGTGGAGAACTTAAGCAGCAATTCTTTCAGCCTCTCCTGCCCAGCTCCTGCTCTTTGTTGTCCAAAGTCTTCCAGTATTGTTGACAAATCTAAAGAGACTGGAGCTAAAATCTAATTTGAAATAGAGAAAGATGCAAGAAGCCTGCAGTCACGCTTTTGTAGACAGATTTTCTGTTAATAATGTACATTAAAAGTAGAGAAGCAAGTAACAGGCACCAGTACAGGTGACCCAGCTCAGCAGAAGAGGCAAAACACCTTACTTCTTCCCTTTCCAAACATCCATCCAGCTAATAAGCAATCCACACCAGGAATACACGTCAGGTGTTTTCCATCTAAAACAGGAGTGAACTGTAACTGAGGCAATTAAGCTTTACTTAGGGCATACTGTAAAAGCAGCTTTCTCTGTAGGATATCTTCGAGAGAGGCAGTAGCCCATTCAACTTTACGGACTGCTTTACAGTTGTTTGCTTTCAAAGCCTTTATTTATTGTGTGTAGGAGTAGTTGACAAAAGGATTTCTTTGTTGGTGTTATTTCTTTAGTTGTTAGACTGCACAAAATCTTTTTCTTCTCTATTATTCAGAACTTGGAAATTTAGGTGCAAGTACCACATAAATGCAAAACAATTATTTCAATACAAGGAAGTCCCAGAGCACACATTGTTTGTGTAGCTCACTTGGTAAAAATTCACAAACCTTTTTTTTTTTTTAAATATTATTTTTTCTTTTACTGCAGCAAACCTTAGTGCTCCATGTTGCAGTCTGCTTGCAGACAGAACTGATGGGATTATATGAAGAGTGATAAAGCCAGCTGAAACCCTGGGTAGAAGCTACAATACCTCTCAATGTGACCTGCAGCTGTTAAAGACAGGATCACAGTAATAATTTTAGGAGAGTACACTAGCAAAATACACTATTATTTGCTGGAGTAGAAGAATTTTGCAATTACAAGTTTATAAAAGCAATCCAACTTACTTAAGCAAAATTGTAACGAAGTTTAAAATGTGCTTTTTGGTTCAAAACTAAGATTTTATTTCTATTTTAGTTTGTATAAATTAAGTATGGTGTTTTATATACACATTTTGTTTTGTTTCTTTGTGTTAGTCATTATAATGTCAAACAACATCTGAACACTAACAAGAAATTGCAATAATTTGTGATATTACAGCATACAGCTCTACATTCTTCACTACAATTATATGGAGGGGGCTTGGGGGTGTGGGGGGGGTTTGGGGGTGGGGGGCAGAAGAACTGTTTTGTCTTTTAAAAAAAAAGATTTTCAATCGTGAACCATCTACTTCATTTCCTCCCTCTAAGTCAGGACAGTCTGTAGTACATTGTAATGATACATGCCGCAAAGCGCAGGAAAAACCTGGGGAAAAACTGCAGCAAGCACTTCATCAAAACTTCAAGGGTTCACTGTTGCAGCTGATATAAATAAAGGGAATTCCTTAATCTTAGGTAGAATTACAGCAGTGTATTACAAATTGGCCCAGATTTTTATGCTTGCTAACTCTTTTCACCTGACAGCTAGCTATAGGGGTGGTCTACTCTTAGTCTACTTCCTAGGGCATTCTTCCTTTGAAAATATCAAAACATTTTTGTAGCTCTGTTCCTGTAAACTGGCAACAGTGATTATGCTGGCCGATTTTCCTCCACATTTACCTCTTCATTAGCTACATTTCCTAGTATCCTCCCTGCTTAACATAAATAAAACCTGACTGAATATCTGAGCATAGAGTGCTGAATTCAACTTCCTTTCAGTGTAAGTATACTGTATGAGCCCTTCAGTTCTTACCCAAGTACTAAAAATGTTCAGATCTGAAAAATTAATTAACTACTAGTTATTTTGTCATAGTTCAAAATCCATTGTTATTGTTTGGGTCTTGCTGATGTTTTTGACACTGAAGACAGCTGCTGATGGGAAAGCGTACACTATTTATAAATGATGCTTCATCACAGAGTTCAAACGCTCACTGCTTTTGCTATAAATGTATGAAACTCTCTTCACATTTAAACACAGCTTAATTCCACCCACTTAACCTGGAATGGTGCCCAAGCAAGTAGAAAGAGAGTCAGGATAAATGTGTGTGTATTATCCTAGTCACAAGCATTTCTCTTCCATTCAGTACTGTTCCTTATCTACGCCCAACCATATCAAAGTTTTTATGTTTTTACACAGCTGAGTATGGATGGTTTTGAACTACTTTCACATTAAAATTTTCAACATTCTAGAGCGCTAACTGGTGCTTCTCTCTCCACTTGTAGGAGCTGTAGAAGGTTTTTGTTTCTTGAAGAAAAACACAAAATAAACACATACCCACCAAGAAGGAAGCACTACCTGGCTCATTCCGAACGCAATACAGTTGTAGCTCTGAGAGAACAGCAACAACCTCGTACTTTCATGGCAAAATCCCTGGACTTCTAAGCCAACAACGCCTACATTTTGAAGAGAATAAAATTCATGCCTTGTGACTAGCCCTTAACCTCTTTCTTTAAGGATTTTAATAAGAGTTTTAATACATCTTTTCTTACTGCTAGGACTTACTGACTTCACTCTCCTGCTCAACAGAAACGCTTCTGTGCCATACACACACATTTTACACAGGTTTTAACAAGCTCTGTGAGGCAGGCTGTTTTCCTAGGCCATATATGAAAGTAACACCTCAGGAACAGACTTTTTGTCCTCAAGGGGAGGCCAAGCACGCCAGGGAAAGCAGAACCGCCACGCGACAGCCACCGTCATTCTTCACGCTGCTCTCAAAGTGCTTTGTGGGCCTTGCCATTTGCTCTTGAGAAGATGGCCACAGGATCTGACTCCCACATTTTATTTATTATAAAACAACTTCCCTATCACTTATTCCTCTCCTTTCCAGCCTCGTTTTAGAAACACAGCAAAATTTCTTAGAAACTTACGTGCAAATTGCTGCCCACTCGTGCAGCCACAGCGGGGATGAGATGTGGTGAAGAAGGGGGGTGCAGCAGAGGATTACAGCCATGCCCCACATGCTCTCTCACGAAAAGCTCCCGGTTTCAGCTCACGAACAGCAAGAGCCCTCCTGTCTGCCATTAAAAGCTGACGGGGAAATGCGCTGCAGGTGTGGTGCTGGCTGCAGCTCTGGCTGCGAAGGCCTCACCAGCAGCCCGGGGCCTCGCCCTGCCAGAGGGCCCAAAACTGGCCCCCTCTTGCCGTCACTCAGCCCTAACGAGGCAAATCACTGATTGCAGCCGTGGCAGCCCCTCCTCACCACAGCGGCAGCCCAGCAGGCCTGGCAGCAGAAGGAAGCTGGAACCATATTTTAGCAAATAAGAATATGCTTTAAAAGAACATTAGAGATTATACGGTCATGATGGTATCGGTTAGTATCCGCTACTGTCAAATATTATTATCCTAGTAGTACATTGAGGGGTTTTTCCATCAGCCAGGCTGCCACGTGCCGGGCTGCTGAGAGGACCTTGCTGCACGCTTGCCGCTGGTTTTCTGGCACCGGCCTCTCAGAGGTGACGTCTCCCACCGCCACCGACAGAAAATGCCGCTTCCAGGGGAGCAGATGTAGCGGGGACGGATAGGATCAGCAAACCAGCAGCAGAAATGGTGGCCTGAGAAGCAGTGCACACAGCAGCCGAGCGCAGGGGACGCGCAACCCCTTCCGTGCCTGCCTTTCCTAACAAGAACATTACCGGCTCTAGAAGGCATATCCCTGGTTCCTCAGAGGACAATTTGACTTATTATTATACTGAAACCAGGAACAACATTTAAGCGAATGCAAGGAGGGAAAATCTGTTGACCAACTTTGCTGTATCGTTTAAATCTCCAGGCCTGGGTGCTCCCTTTCAAGCACACAGCGCTTCCAGTGCTGGGATATGCAGGAGGCTTAGGGGCTTTCCTAGCGCTTTAGTCCTGATGCAGCAAAGCATTTAACACATTTAAATTTAAACACATGAAGAGTCACAGTAACTGACTCAGATCTAGTGAAGTGAAATAAGCTAGTGACACGCTTAAGTATCCTGTGTCACCCAGAGCTGAACTCTTCTGCTCCTGGTGGGATCAGGCTTCGCATCCCCTGTCTCCATGAGGATTTCAGAGCTCTCAAAAATGGGAGAGATGCAGTTTGCACCACTGCTGTGCTGCCTGTAGCAAATTGCTTCTTCCCATCAGGGCGGGCAAATCTCAGTTTGTTTATTTACAAATTAAGAAACAACATGACCTACAGTAATGTTCACACAGTGCACAGTACAGAATAACTCAGGGTAAGACGACTGCTAAACTACATCTTGTATAAATATAAACTATAATATGCATTCAGGTAAAAGCCAAAAGACCCAGCGTAACCCAGTGGAACTATTACAATTATGTCTTCACCTAGAAGAAAACAAGGAAGATCTTAGATATTTCAGAGATTCACTAACATTTTCTCAATGAGGAATACTGTCAGATGAAAATCTTTACTTTCTTGGGACCAAACTCACCGCTGCTGCAGTCTTATGTGCGTCCCTATAAGAACACAGGTGAAAAATTCATCAGGAACAAACATTTCTATAGAACACAAGGATGTGTTACGGTAAACCAATTTCAAGATTTTAGTTATCTCACGGAGCAAACGTGTTTTGGATTAAATGCACTTCCTATTGAAATGAAGAGCAAAAATGCTTTTAATTTTAGCAGTACCTGTATTTGATCCTACAGGAGTCTGGTACACATTTGCTGATAAAAATGCAGTTGCGTTAATGTAATCAGATATACTTGATTATATAATAACTAAAATGAATGCTGCTGGTTTTTCTTGCTTTTTTCCCCCTATCATAAGTATAATGATATCACCCTGAGTTGAAATACCACCTCTGCAGAGTTTCTGTAACATGATTTCTGATCCAGCGCTGCTACTACTGCCGCAATAACTAAACCAGACAGAGTCAATGCATTATAAGGTCAGCTCCCTGTCCCATGACTTCCTTAAAAGCCTAAGGCTAAGATTTTAAGAATTTAAGGACCTAAGAAGAATTTAAGGACCTAAAGTGAGACACTGGAAAACTTTATTAGTGTTCCCAAGGGTCAAAGCAAGCCAGGTAGGCTGATTTCCCTAACTTGAAAGTAAATGGAGGAAAAGTTAATGGAGCAGAAGCAGCTCCTCAAGACCACTTAGCATATTATTATAAATTCATGCCAAGTCTGCAGGATTTGCAGCACAGACAATGTGAAACTGTGCCATCTCTGGGAATTCAGAGGCAGTCTTGCCTAAAAGGGGCATTTCTAGCCTCGATCCTCTAAGGTAAAAATTGTGAATGCTGTGAAAGCAGGAGGGGAATGGACCACATAAAATGACCTAGCTTGCGCGTTAAATATCCTTTGTCTAGAGAGCGTCCGCTATTTCCACTGCTGGAGACTTACTACTGGATTAGAGGGACCATGTGTTGATCCATTTGGGCTTTTTTTTGTTTGATGGACAGCAACATGGAGAATAAACATCACCCCAAATAACAGTTTAATAACATAACAGCAGATTTCTGTGGGTGGGGATTTTAATAGTCATTCAAAAATAAGCAATTTACAGAAACTGTATGTATTTAAAAACAACTATGATTGCCAAAATCAAATCATTAATTATTGTGAAAATTCCAGGATAGATAACTAAGTAAAAGAATAACTATATTAATATAAGCAGAGATTTGAGAATGTATGATCTTACCTCAATGATCTTAGAAGTCTTTTCCAGCCTTAATGATTCTATGATTCTATGATGTTATTGACCTTGAAAATTGGAAATTGACCTCAACATTGAAATTTAGAGAAATATCTTTAGTATGCCTGCTCCTCATGATATTGCACTTCATATTTTCTACTCACAATAACTATTTATATTCATCCTCCTTTTAGTTTCCTATCCTTCTTTCCTTGAAATAAATAACATGCTAAAATAACAAAAGAAATGGAGAGTTTATAGTTACTCTCAATCATAGGCTGTGCAGTAATTTCACAATGAACCTGATACTAAAATTCATATACTCTGCAGCATGACAGAGCAGAGAGAGATTTTGTATCCAGCCAAAGCTTATGAATTTCTCATTCAGGAAAAGGTTTTTCAATTACCTTGAACTGCGGCATTCTTTTTTTATTTTAAGAACATGCTGTGGTTTTCATAAGCAAGTAGTGATTCTTATTACTGAAACAGCCAGGCACACAATCCAACTCTTACTGAGGTCCAGTGATACAAACTCTGTTGATTTCTATAGGAATTATATTTCTATTACTTCATTAAGAATGAAGTAAACAGAGAATCAACATTGTCTTTTATTATGGGTGATTGGCTTTTGAGATGGCAGAGCAAACTCAGGTGCCCAAATTAAAGAAAAGGGAATAAGTTCTTTAACAGTTGCTGTCCATTTTTGTCTTAAGCAAAGGATGGATTGTTCTATCTGCCTACTTTGCACTGCTCAAATGGCACAAAATGAATGAATTCCAACCATAGAGCATCTCTCTTTCTCTGGGGACTGTGCCAAAAACCGGACTGATGCTGGAGACATCATGTCTACAGATTTCCTTAACGAGAATATTTGTCAGAGAAAGAGGCCAAGTATGCTTCAGTGTATGGAATGTATGTTTTTACCTATTAGTAGGTATTTGTATTCTTTTTATGAGCTCCTATGGCAAATGGCTTTATCACAGAGAAGTGCTTGTTCTCATTAGATACCAGATCTATTATACATAAGACACTTATATTTTTAATTTTAACATTTACATTTTATTTTACTTAACTTCATAAATAAAATATCCCTTTAAAAAGACAGTATTTTACCTTAAAGCTTAATGTATCATTTTTGGAAGACAGAGGCAAATTGCCAGAGGTGTTCATTTACAGCAATTAAGAAACTGTCTGCACACTCAGAATGATAAGTAGACTGATCAGTGCCTTGCAGTTTTGCATTCTACCAAAACTGAGTTCTTAGCCTAAGTTGGTCAGAAATCCTCTGCATTTAACACAGGAATTATTTGTCCTCTCTGAAACTGGATGTTGCCATAAAAATTAAATCACTGAATCATTAGAAAATTACCCAGGATCACCTACTTAAATAATACAACATAGGTTAAGAAAACAGATTTTTTTCACAGTTGTTACTAACAGCTATGGTGATACAGGTGGCCACAGAGCTCTTTATTTAGTAATAAAACAGCTTTACTAAATGCAAAAAATAATTCTTACTACTTTTGACATGAACTGAGTCCTGTCATTGACCAGAGTGGGGAAAAAAACCCAACCATCATAACACTGTAGGGATGCAGATAAGATCTCTACTCCTGTAAAAAGAACACTACAAAAGCACAATCGTCTGCTGCTGTGTCCTAATGCTACTGACTTTGCGCTAAGCTTTGCAGTCCAAAGAAAGAAGAAAAGTGGTTTTGTGAAGTCAGTGGGAGCTATAGTACTATGGACTTCAGGAAAAGTAGTATTTTAACCAACTTATAGCATTGTAATCAAAATACGCTTTTGATAACATGGTGTTTCTTAAAGTAACCGGCTATGCATGATACATTGTAGAATGTCCATATGCAAACTACAATGTATATGAATGTTAGCAATGAAAATACACAATGCTGTGGTGCTAAGGCTCTCTGACTGTGCTCAGGTCTCCAGATCCACTGATACCCCTGCTTTCTTTAAATTACAAAGCGGTGACAGCTATTGGAGAAATCTTGAAAGTGCTTGTAGTGTTTCCTGTATGTCCACATTTTTCATGGTCAAGAGTTTCCTGTGCACCTGTAAACTCTGTTCTAGCAAAGTTTTCAGATATTTGTAACTAAATATTCAGAACACCCTTTCTGTAAGAATACAAATACTTTACAAATACAATTGCAATGTTACACAGGAAAACTTCAGAAAAGACAGACTGTTAACAGCTGCAGTAGAAAGCTGAAAATACTAATGCTGGGAAAAGCATTTAAACTAGAATAAAGCTAAAATTAAGGTGGTATTTAGGGAAACAAAAGTCATTCATTTACAAGACAGTTAAGTTATTCTTCAAACTGAAGTTTTGCTTTCTTTATATGGAAAAGAGAGAAATCCTGAGGACACTTTATTAAGCATATGCTGATAACTACTGATCATAAATGATTGAAAGAAAAAAACCCACAGAATTCGAAAATTATAAATGTGATTTTCAAGTGCCCTGGTACTCAGCAAGTATCTGATGACAGAGGAAATTAGATAATATAACAGACGAAATATTCCCCTAAAACAGCATTCTTAAAAATTTCCAAAAAAAATCACAGAATAAAAACAATGTCACATGAGGAAAAAGACATTTATTATTTTCTTAATTCTGCTTGAATTGTTTTTAATGTACTGAAACTAGTGCCAAACTATTGTGATTGTATCCACACAGGGGTTCACCATTTTCTTCAGTAAAAAGAATAGGCTTAATATACTTAGTCATACAGAGTTATGGCAGCGAGGTACCTTCAATCTGCCATCAGTTTCTGAAGCCAGGAGTTACAGTAGGAAAAAAAAAGAAAAAGAAATAGCATGCTTTGACAAACTAGCCTTAGATATGAACTCTTTCAACTGAACTGGATAGACTGGAAAGCGTTGAAAAGAACTAGAGAAATGACTATCGGTCAGGACATTATCCCTTGAAGTGAAAGACTGAAGAAACATGTTTACCTAAGAAAAGAGGCAATTACAGTTTTTCACAGATGTTCACAGTTAACTCCTTAGAGTAGACACTTCTGAAAATCTCTCTTTACATTAACAAAAAGATGTACTATGATCCAACATTTGATGTGAATACTAAACTAAGTTAAAAAAAAATTTAAGTGCAGCCTTTTTTTAATGAGGGATATTAACTTTTTGAAACAATTTGCCTAGTTTTCTTATAACTGCATTTTAAAATTAAGATGGGAAGTATTCTGTTTTTACCAAAATTAGAGAAAAATGGCAAAGTAAAAGGAAAGCAGAATTTGGCCCATTATCTTTGTTAAATGACTAGAAACATTTTTTTTTCCTGAGGATCAGTATCAGAATCAGTTCAGTATCAGAATCAGTTTTCTTTAGCAAAATTGGAAGAAAAAAAATCTATCCCAATTATTTATGTAATGATTTTGAATAAAATTTTAGCATGTTTCTTATCATAATTATGAGCCAAATCCAAGCACGAGACACTCTGTTGCATCAGCAAAAATAATCTCAGTAGGAGAAGCTCAATTTTCTCTAAGGGCGCTAGGTAGAAATAGGTAAAAAAGGAAGTTCGTAGTGTATTTTTCAGTTGGAGCAAGATAAATAAACATAGATTTGTCCCAGAATGTAAAAGTTGCTCTGTAGGAGCTGACTACTAGTCATGCAACTTGGAAGAAATGCATTTGAAGCTTTAAGAACCGTTGGGAGACAGACAGCTAAACTAAAGACTATTCTTGTTGCCACAGTACATTGTTCTTTCATTGCTCTTATTTGCTAGAAACTGAAAACAAAGATTTATTTGTCATGTCAACTTTGAACATGCTGCATTTTTCTTTATAGATAAATGATGTTGAATTATTGGATTAGTGCCATTTAAAAGTTGTTAATAATGGAACAGGCCAATTTTTAATTTATTGACGCATTCTATGGGTGAAAAACATTTAAATTTCTGATGAAATTTTGGGAAAGGTGCCTGAAGAAAACAACAAAAAATGATCCTATGACATGAAAATTTGAACTGTCATAAAGAAGTACTGAGAACTAAGAATCAAAGTGTAGACACGGGTTTTTGTTTGATATTGTTAACAACTTTTTAGGATCAACAATTCTGAATGTCACAAGTTTTCTCAGCCCGAGAAAAGCATAGGGAAAATAAATTTTCCACCTTGAGGGTGGTTAAAACATGGGACTGTATTTCTTCAGAAACAATGACTATGACTGTTTATATTGAACCGAAGACGAGTAAACTGGAAAATACATTGAGATTTTGTCCTGGTTTCGGCTGGGATAGGGTTAAATTTCTTCCTAGTGCTGTGTTTTGGATTTAGTATGAGAAGAATGTTGATAACACACTGATGTTTTCAGTTGTTGCTAAGTGCCCTCCTAGTCCAAGGACAGCTCCCGTGCCTACTGACTGAGCTAGGTACACAAGATGGGAGGGAACATAATCAGGACAGCCAGCCCAGCTGGCCAATGGGGTATTCCATACCATGTGACGTCATGCTCAGTATATGAACGGTAGGCGTGATCCAGGAAGTACCGATCGCTACTTGGTTATCGGTCAGCGCGGGTGGTGAGCAATTGCATTGTACATCACTCATTTTGTATATTCTATCATTATTTATTATCATTATTCTCCCTTTTCTGTTCTATTAAACTGTCTTTATCTCAACCCACGAGTTTTTCTCACTCTTACCCTTCCGATTCTCTCCCCGTCCCACTGGGGGGGCGGGGGGAGTGAGTGAGCGGCTGCGTGGTATTTGGCTGCCTGCCAGGTTAAACCACGACAGATTTCCATCTAAGTTCCTTAATTGTAATTTACATCTTCTTCTGAGGTAAATAGAACAAGAGAATATGAAAAAGCCTGGAAATTGTTGACCTTTCTTATTTGAAATTTAGGCAAATGTCTGTGGGATGAAACTGTATGAAATTGTTATTATTTCATCAAATTTCAAATCATAAAAATATTTACAAGAAGTCAGAGGTGAGAGAGAACACACCTCTGGGTATTTCTCATTTTCTTTTGGAAAGTTTGAAAATCACTGGAAGGCAAGTAAGGAGAAAAATCTGTCAGTCCTTATTATTCAAACCAAATGTCCTCTGAAATGATGGAGGGTGCGTTCACACTGGCATTTTAGTTCGGGTCTAGAGTGCATTTCTGAAGCAAATCTTTTGTTTGTTACCACTTACTGAGTGTTTGTTCGCTTTAGGGGCGTCTTGAACCTCATTGAAAATTAAACTGAAGAGCAGGATGTACCATAGAAGCTCATTAATGCACTGTAACTGCCAAAAGCCCCAATGTGCACAGAACCAAGCTAGAGCTACTCTGCAGAAAAGTCCCAAAATACCGTTAGTTGATTTTGAGTCATCAGCACTAACCGGTTTGCTCTGCAGATGTCCTCCTATTGTTCTTGTCGACTTGCTAATGTAGACATGTCCTGAATGGCCAGTGCCGTCTCGTTGAATTCAAAGCTATTTTGTCTGAGCATTGACATTTGATAGTATTTCATGTAAACTCAACAGGAGTTTTTGGTTGACTTTAGGGTTAGGGAGATCAAGCTTTGAGTAATGACTCCAAGTTGTGGTCATAACTATAGTATTCTGGGTTAATTACACATGAACCTGAAATGATGCATTTAAATCTTGATCCCATTTTAACTTCAATAAAAATGATGTACAGTGAACTTGGAAACAATTAAATTTGACTTCTATAGGGATAAATTACTATGTTAAAAATGAATATCTTCCTCAGGCTATTGTACTTATTTAGCTCACTGCAATTCAATTTCATAAGCCTTTCTTAGCTCCAGCCAAAAAAAAAAAACCAAAATCAACAACAAACCAACCAAACAAAAAAAAAACCCCAAACAACTTGTTAAAAGAGTTCTTAAAAGTGAAGGAAAAAAGAGAAAAAAGAGTAGGAATTTTATTCACTTGCACGTCTTCCTGAACTCGCAGAATAGAGTGATGGAAGATCAATAGGGGTGTTTCTAGATAGAATTTTGTTAAGGCTTTTCCATAGTTACATTGGTAGTATGCCAGTTCAATATTAATACTTTACATCTGTCTTGAACTTAATACAATAATCTCAAGTGTTAATGACTGTGCAGAGCCTGCCATAGCCCTTTTCTAACCATCATCTATGACTTAAACTTAAGAGAATATTTACTGGCTTCCTAGTCTAAAGAATTTATCATTTGGGTACACAGTTCAACAGTGCTCTTAACCATAAGCTTCACACGGGAGGCACTCAGTACTTAAAGTCAGGAACGTGCTTAAATGCTGTGTTTGGTCAGGATTACATTAGTGATGAGAAATTCCTTTAAATTATTATAGCAAGGAAAAAAAAGACATTTTGAAAAAGGACAAAGGAAGAGAAATAGATTTTGGGACGCTACTATTTTATATTTTATTTTCTTTTCTCACCTCTCCCCCCCATCTTCCCGTTTGCATGTCAGAAATACCCAGAAATGAAGAAAATGCTTAACTGATTTTTAAGCATTTTAATATCACAAGGAAGAAAATTTTTGCCTCAAAACCAGACTTTTTGATTAAATAAGCCAGCAAGTCAAAAATACCATCTTTCACAAAATTCTATTAATGAGGTTCCTTTTTCTATGCCATCTGGTGGATTCTCATTAAAACTGCATAGACAGCTCAAACTGCCCCTAATTTAAAATGGCATGAATTTCTATCCAGAAAAATGGACAATTTTTAAACTTATTTCTTAAGAAAAGAGAAGTCTTTCACCTCCAGAAGTAGGATACGGGTGCAAAATTCTTAAATATATTTTAAGTAACGAATAAACTGAAAATGCTCATACACTACTAACGTTTTTCTTTCTTCCATACCTTTTCGAAGAAGCAGTTGTCAAATTATGTCATTTCCCTTGTCCAGTTTTATTCTTCATTTAAATAAATATTTGAAAGGTGAATAAGATAATGATCCAAAAGTCAGTCTAATAAAAGAAAAATATGTTATACAGTCTACAGTATCACTGTGATTCCTAGCCTTACTATATAGGCTGCATTTAAAAGAAGAAAATGTTATACATTTTTTTGGAAGAATAGAACATCAAGTGCTTGAAAGCTATGATTTACACAAAATGCTCTGATGTCGCAAACTGTAAATATGAAAGTTCTCTTCGTGCAAACTTATAAAAGTTTCTTTGTATTCTATTAATAAATGTATGTTTTTTTCCATTATGTAGTACTCTACAAGTATGTTTTATAGCTCTTTGTAATATTTTCTGTGTTGTCCTGGCATCAAAATGCAGTTTATATTGTAGAAATAAAAAGGGTTTGTGTCTTTACAGGACTGATCCCTAACTTCTATACCTCAGGGAAAAAAAGTACAAAATCTAAATGGCTGGACCTAAACTTTGGCCCCAGGATTAGTTCTGCTGGCTAAGTTAGAAAATTTAGGAGAATGGTGTTATTGTTGCAATGGACAAGACTGAAGCCTTTCAAAACCAGTCATATCTTTGATATTTAAAAACAAACTCTGTATTTGTGATGGGAAATGAGAGGTTGTTCTTCAAATACGTTCAATAGGTGAAAGAGGTAAGGGAAAACATTCTAATTATACACAGACAGCAGCTTTGAAAACAGTGCCCGTACAGAATCTCTGTGCAATTCCCTGGTGAGGGTTCTGAGCAGACACAGCAGTTTGCAGATGTTGCGTCCTGCTAGCAGACATATCATGTCTGTGACATTATCTGTGGTAACTCTGTAGCTGATAAAACTAACTAGGATGTGCAGCTAAATTCCTATCATGTACAACGGAGTTCACTGAGAACTTGTAGAAATAAAATTGCAATAGCACTACCTATATACATCATACCTTAGATAGAAGTTTACTGTAGAAACAATAATAGTATCAGCATAGGCAGAAGGTTCATGTTCCTCTAAATGTCATTATATGATCTTCGAATTTTTAACATCTTCTGATCATTACCAGCACAGCGCACATAATACAGATGCCATCACTGTGACTGAACAATCGTAAACTGATAATATGAGGAAATAGATGTATTTTTTGCACAGGAAAGAAAAAAAACAGCATTTGTTTTCAACTAAAAATTTAAGTCTCATCTTTGCTCACTGAAAAACAAAAAAGCGTATGATTGAATAAGTTCCTAGTCTTCATATTTATTCTTAATGCTATAACCCCTGGCTCCCTTCTTCCAAGAAAGTACAGCATCGAGTCACGGTCCCATTGATTCAGTGGGGCTATGATCCTATTGAAATTGTCCTGCTGTAAGTATTGATTACTGTCAATGACGGCTGAAAGTAAAATGCACAGCTACTCAACTATTATAAATGGAATAGCTTGTAAATGGAAATACCATATATTTAGGCTGGATGTTATGAACACCTGCTTATACATTTAAAGTATGCATATGAGTACCATAGGGCCTAGATTTTAAATACCAGTCCAATTACAATTAATCACTGGTTGCATGATTAGGATCTTGATTTCTGCAGTCTTCAATATAGTAATTTCAAACACAGAAAGAGCAAGAAGTTCAGATCTTGCAGAATATAGCATAGTAAAAAATGCTATAACTGAGAAATGAAAATATTTTTGTTAACTCCTTCCTCTTTATGATTGCATCATGCCAGAGAAAAGCAAACTGAAAACAATTGGGTAAATGAGATGATGGAGAATAAGGTTTGCTTAGCGAAACAGGGGATATATGATTAATAAAGGGTAAAATCCATTACCACCCAAGTATTCCCCTTGCCTTCATATTACAGACACATAAATGGAAAAAGAGGCTATGCAACTTCAGATTTTATCAAAAATCTGTTAGTATTTGAAATAAAAATTCTTGCATGTCACTCCAGCTGAAAAACAGGTGATTATATAACTGAATCTTTTTATGAATGATATGATTTTTCCCCACAAAATGTTTCATAACAGAATGAACCAAACATCCTCTATAAAATTAAAAAAAAATAATCATTTATACTGATCCTTTTCACCAACTCTAAGGAGAAAAAAATCATCAATAAATATTGTCATTTGAGATTGTAGTCAGATCTGGAAGTCTGATGATTAAAATGAATAAAGCTAATATTCCTTTCTATTTGGCAAGAAGAAAGTAATACCAGGAAGTTATCAGACAAGGCAGCTGACCTTTTACATTTTCCAGGTTGGCAAACCGAGATATCTAATAATGTAGAAAAGCACTTTTTTGAGGAGTACAGTTCTGAGATTTTGTTTGAGGTTCACCCTTATTTTAAATGCTCTACAGTATGAATTCCCACTGAGATAATGTATGCGACAAAGAAGGTCTCCCCATCTTCTTTCCTAAAATTCCCTTAGGGAGAGGCTCTCAGGCTGTAAGAACCCTTCCCCAGAGTCTTTTTCTTCTGGAAATCTTTTTTCCTGGGGTTCCCATTTGAGATTGGTATCTCCAATTCACATTAATATTTGTCCATTTATACCCAGGCACAGAACAGAAACATGCCTCTGAAAGTCAAGGAATGATGACAGCTGAAAAAGTTGCTGCTGCCAGAACAAGCAATTGTATCTAAAAGTCTTCTGCGACTACCATAGAATCGTCTGACACGGGCCATAATAACTTGTTCTGAAAAAAGCACCTCACATGGTAGTTTCAGCCCATTTTCAGGTTGTTTGCTTTCCCTCGGGCTATATCGGAGATGACAGCCACGTCCTTTCTGCGTATGGCATCTCGTGCAATAGAGTCTCTGCGTGCACAATACACCTGACACTTTCTAGAAAGCCCTAGACATTTGAAGACTGTCTGTAGTTAGCACGCACATTAAGTCTGGTCATATTACAGGAAAGAGACTGGGCAGATAAACCTCTTCTGTTCAAATAAGCTCTAGATCTGGCCAAACTACATCATTCACTTATTCTAAGTGAAATGATCGGGGGAAAAAATTTAGATGACGACTTTTTGGCAATGGCATTTAGCTCGTTATGAGCTACTAATACTTATCGTCATGTAGAAAACCCTGCCATTACTGGCACATCTGCTCTCAGTAGGGAGCTAAGACTAAATGAATGTGGAAATTGGGATGCGTTTTCTTTCTTTATCATTGCTTTCTTTTAATTTTAGTATCTGAATGCTGAATGGTTGTGAAATATTGACAAGCAATTATACTCCTGCTACTAAAGTCATACTTGCTTATAGAGACAGCAAATTTCCCAGGTAAATTGGAAAGTTTTTCAAGTGCCAACTTTTACTGAAAAAGTTTTGCCATAAAACCCAGTAGTCTAAAGTTGAAGTGAAATGTATGCATTGTGCTGTGTTAAAAGCTGCAGGTTTTGGAGACGTAATGGGGGTGAAGTTTGCAACCAGGTTACATCTGAATTCCTCTGTTTTGCATCAGTGAATTCATTCCATCAATCATTAACTTCAAGTTGCTTCTTAGTAACCTATAGCTACTGGTTGCGTATCTCTTAGTAATGCTTAAATGGACCTTACTTTTCTTAAGCTATATGAAAAAATAATAGGACAGTATATATTACAGTACACAGTCTTCCAGGGGTTGTTTACAATCAGAAAGCAATCTAAATGAAAATTTTAAAGAAAAAAGACCGTCTTGCTTTCTAGTGCATAATCCAACTGATTCCAGACAATTACTCAACACATGTAACTATTTGTAAGTAAGATTATAAGGACATGGAAGAAAATTACAAATTGCCTCCTAAAAAACTTTAATCAGAGTTAGAGTAGTAACACTCAACTAACCAGGTATACTTGCACATTTTTGAAATATTGTATGCTAATAGGAAGGGAAAAAAGTGGAATTATTCATGAGCAGGTTAGAAATGTTGATGGGATCCCCTCCTAAGCTGAGAAAATTATCAAAGGAGGGTTATGTAATGTACATGAAAATCTTGGTGGTTACTATAAAATAATTATAGGAGACACAGCCATTGCCATACATACCAGGTCAGATGAAAGTGTCTTCTGAGGTTTCCTCAGTCGAGTGCGTCACCTGAATGTGCCAGCAGTTCTGAACTTTGGAAAATTATCCCACTAGAATAAGCTCTTTGCTAAGTCCCATCACTTAGTGGTTGATTTATATTCCTCCTGAAATTATACGTATTTCTTGAAGTTAATGTAAGTACAGAAGCAGGGATGCATTTCACTCTCATGTTCTAAAAGTACCACTTTAATGATATAAAATACTGAAAAGGTCTGTAATTTTCACCAGAGCCCACCAGAGACTGGATGTTGAAACCCTTTGCAAATCTATATGATTTCAGAGCCTTCAGCTCCCCATAAAATCCAAGCCACACAGAGCACATTGTTGGACTGACATATAAAGCATTATTATACAACCAATATAAAACATGACAGAAATAATAACCCTATTATAAAGTATTCTTCCGTATGAGCAGAAAGAAAGAGATCTCAGGGATGGAAGGAGCTTATAACAAGTGAGATAAAAAGGCCCGCTCTGTGTCTCTCTCTCTATTCATCACAGAAGAGTCCTAAAAGCAAGATTAGACTAGATAGCTAATTTTTTTTCCGTGATTGAAGATAGCCAAGATGAATGCTAACCTGTGCTTCACTTTCAAAAGTGACTTAATCTAAACTCTAAGTAGAAATGAATCCTAGACTTCAAAGCATCTAAGTTATTTCTGAAAATGTAAAGGAAACTCATAAATGGCTTAGCCATTGCAACTCACCATAAAGCAATACCTAAAAACAACTTCACTCCCTTAAAAAAAAAAAAAAAAAACCTGCACACTGCAAAAGTGGTAACCTGTATTTCAGTTAGCCACTATAGAATCCATTTCATGAAATTAATAAGTACTTTTCAGTTCTGGAATATGTTCTTACAAAATCTTATAAAGTATTCATTTAGAATAATTATAGTAGCAACAGTACACAAAGGTTGGTCGTCTTATATTTTTTCTCTCTGTGACAGTTTATTTGAATAGACTGAAAATATATTTCTTTACCAGAACTATACTCATGTTTCCTACCGTCATCTTTCCCATCTCTTTGCAATGGAACAGGTTAAAACATCCTCTCAGAGTTTCAGAAAGGTGGGACCATATTACCCTCAATCTTTCTCTCTTTCTCTGAACTTCTTCTCCATCATTGAACCTGAACGAAAATGGCCCTTTTTCAGACCCCTGGGTCTTCATGGCTTCACTTGCTGACTTCTTATCAATCATCATTCTTGACTGTTTGTTATGATTCTTTAAATTTCTCACGTTTTTAAGCCTTTGTAGATGGGAGGGGATACGCTGAAAAAGCAGCTCAGGATTAATTGTATTTCCTGTGAAATACACCAATTTAAATAACAGCTTTAGACCTTTCTATTCTCTTCAGCATTTAATTGACTCCTTCTATATATAGATTATCTTTATGAAAGGCACTATAGGAAAATCAATAGTGTTCATTTGTCATACAAAATATAGTTGTAATGCATTTTTGCAGAGTACACTGTATTTTCTATTTGGCTGTTGTCTACACAGAACCTCCACAGAAAAAAAAGGTTCCATTTAATGGAATTCTTTTATATCTTAATAAGAAGAGGTAGAAGAAGAGAGTTCATTGATCTCTAGCTGAAAAAATATTATACAAAATAGGAATTTCACCATCCAACGCTGCTACACAGACCTCTCCAGAGGTAGTAATTGTTGGCTTCACAAGAGAATAGGAAGCTTTTTGATGCATACTTGGATGTGTGTGTTTTATTCCTTTTCAGAAGGGATGATTTGATGAATTATATATCTCTTCTATCTTCTCAGATACTACACGGTAGAAGCCATTTAGTGACTTCTAACGGAATGCAGAAGCAGAAAAGGAGCAGTGGGGAACCGCCAGGCACTACAGGAAATGGAGGAGTGGGCTCAAGTCAGACTTGCGCTCCTTGGCTACAGGGAGTTAGTTATGATCTGGACTCCCATGAAATTTTTTCCTGTTGTTACTTGAAGTCCCCAGTATTTCAATACTGAAAGTCAAATTTCTGTCTGGTCCTTACAAAGCCGAAAACACAGAAAAGAAATGCAATTTCCTATCTAGTCCTTCGGAGAAAGTCTCGGTGTAGCCCCAACTTAGTATTATTTATGAAGTAGAATATTACTGTGATTTAGGATTTCGGCATTGCATTTTGTAATCAGTAACATTTCCATTTTTATGTAGGAAATACAGCGAGTACCTCATATGATAGTATGTCACAGAGCGCACGGTTACCGCTGTTAACAACACGAAAAAATCTATATCGATAATATCATTTCAACAAATAAGGTAAACAAAAAATATTAGTCCTTAATTTAGCCTAATGGCTCTATTAGTTAGTTTATGACACCATTATATCAATGAATAAAAACATCCTGCATAACCAACAAAGTAGAAAATGTTATACAATAGATTTTTAAGTGAAATATTTCCGACAATAAAAAAAACCCCAACCTGTAAATGCAACGATTGAAAAATAGTTGTTCAACATGCAAGATCAGAGCACAGTCAAAGCTGTAATATAAGAAAGACAGACCTACTCCAGACTTCCTTTTACACTTAGGACAAAACATTATAGGCAAAATGTGATTATTACATAATCATGCTTCATAAGTGTATTAAATGTCTGTGATAATCAACCCATAGACATAACAGAATTTTTATAAATATATATGTTATAGACTAACAAGCAGGAAAGTCTCAGAGGAAAAAAAAAAACCACCACAACAAAACAACACACCCCAACCCAAAAGCCAAAGATAAAAGAAGAACAACAGAAAAAAGAGAAATCCTGGATTGACTGATAGGCTTTGGAGGAAAAACAAAAAAATTCTCTGTCCAGCATTAAATTAAGGGATAGACTCAAAGACTGTTATAAATAATGAAAAGAGTTACTTAATTAAACGTTACCTGAAGCTTATAATATTTGCCCCTGTGTGTATGTGTGTGTATATATACGCATAAGAAATGTAGATATTGCCTATACACTGGACAAAGAAAAAAAAGGTTGTGTGTGTATATATATGCGTGTCTGTAGGTATATATACACACATAAGAAATGTAGACATTGCCTAAACACTGGACAAAGAAAAAAAAGTAACATCTGGTAGAAGTCTTTCTCTTACTCGAAGGTTTGTAGTACCACTTTTTTTACCCTCAAAGAGTGCTGGTAATGCCTTTCAGTCCTACCATTGCATGGAATTCTGTATAACTGCAGAAAACACTTCTCTGCCAACTTGATAATGCTATGAGGCTAACGGCTGGTTTATCGCTGCCCATCAGTCCTTCATGGAAATGTAAATGAGGGAAAATTAAGAGAGATTATGGGTTTCCTGGAATCATTCTACAATGTGCAGCTTGTGAGGAGAGAGAGGTGGTTTTTGAGAGATCGTTTTATCACCTACTATTGAATACTGAAAAGGTGTTTCGGTATGAGTCAATAACATTGAAATGAGAAGAAATTTCACACTTCTGAAGCATATGCCCATAAGTAATACAGTCTCATCCAAAGTTAAAAGTCATTTTGGAAAAACATGATCCAGTCAGGTGATGAGAAACCAAAATACCCAATTCTAAATATGATTAAAGATTGTGATTATGGATCTGAATTATGCAGAGTCATCTGTTTTAATACTGGGTTAAACTGAAAAACCAAAGTGCAGCAATGTTTGAAATTTCACCACGATCAAGAAGAATCTGAAGATCTGGGCGAGTTGAATTCTAAAATACGTACTTAAATGAACAATTTGCATCACTGAGGAGGAACGGATTGGGTTTTACAAGAGGCTGAGTGCATCCCTGGAGGAATAAAAGGCTGCCAGTACTTTCACAGGAGAGAGTGCTCAGCAAAAGCTATAAAATTCATCAAAAACTCGAAGATGTTATTGTGGGGGAAGTGACCACACCAGTTTGTAAAGGAAATTTCCACTAACAGAAAATTAAGTTAAGTTCCATGAAAAGTAGAGACAGGCCTGCAGGGAAATTAAGAAGTTATTTTACACACCATCTATTTTTATATCAGTAGTTTAACATGATTAATTATTGCTTATGAAAGCAAGAATCTAAGAATGGAGATTGATTTCCTTCATGCACTACTCAATAGGAAGGAGCTCTTACAGAAGTACCCAGTCTCGAAGGTCCTGAAATAAAGAAAAGAATTAGCAATGAATCAGACAAATGACCCAAAATGACTTCATACTTGTACTTAACATATGTAATGTGTGTCTGAGCGCACATGTCCAAAATGATAGAATTATAGATTGACTAAAGTTGTAACTGTGAAACAGTAATTCTTTCATGAGATCTTGTGGCCTTTGCTGTTGATTTTTATGCAAACCTCTTCTCACTAAATTAGGGACTAGTCATTTCCAGTGGGAAATTTCACAGGTTTCAATGACAACTGTGAAAGTATCCTATGTTACCACATACGCTAATTATAGAAATAACAATATAAAACTGCGTATTTTCCCTTGCGATCTCGTTGCCCCTGGGCTTGCCTAGCATATCAGCTTGTTGCATAAGCTGTAGGAACCGGTCAGCTGGAAATAACTCAAGATGAGGAAAAGCAAAACCAATTTCCTGACAATAAGAAATTGTAGTAGGTCTGTCTTCAATTACATTATACATTCTTTCAGTTCCTATTAGAAAATATCTTTGGGTTCCTTCATGGAAAGTGTAAGCTGCCATCCCTGTCTTCAAGAGGTAACGTCACTGATCTTAACCAGAGAGGGAGCCACATCCAAATATCCAAATATGAAGGGTGGAAAAAGAGAGGAAATGCATGAAGTTATATGTATGAGTTCTTCAGATGTGTAAATAAGAATTATATATGTGTGTATATTTATATAAAGCAACGATAGATGAGTATTGCAATCAAATCATCCCCTTCTCTGCCAAAATAATATTTTTCAATATATTGTTTGACGATACATTGTGTGTAAGAAGAACAGAGTTTCAGAGCATGGTCTCTCTCAGATCGTTCCACCTATACACAGCTGATGCCACTAAATTGATATTTTTCTAATACTTCGGCCTACGGGTGGGAATTGCTTTGCTTTTAGAAATGCCTACTTGCAAGAGCCATGCACATCCACAATTATTGATACTGCTTGTAATTAACAGTTCACCATTAATCACACCAAGTTTAAAACACACACTGTTGCTCAATACCTTACAAGAAGGAGTACCCCATCGTTATGAGTAGCCCAAGCTACAGGCAGGCAGCAAAACACTGCATGACTTCTGTCTGCTGAAAACTGAGCACTTGGCTAGAATAATATTGGAACTGAATTATTGTTGCATCTGTTGCTCTAAATTTCACTATATAATAAGTCAAAAAAAAAAAATCCTGAATGTCAAATGGTATTAGCAGAAGCAGCAATTAAAACCTACTCAGATTGAATTCTTTTTTTTTTTTTTTCTTCTTTGACATTTTGACAGCTTGTTTTGTATTGGCTGCTACACAGGATGGTGAGGAAATGTTAAGGGCGCAGCATTTTACTAAAAGTCAGTTAGTTAATATCATGAGTGTTTTCAAGCATCTTCAGCCCTGCTCTTGAAAAGTCCCAGCTACCTTTCACATCAATTTCTGGTAATCTATACAGCTGACACGGATTTGTTCTGCGTTTCATAGAGGTTTCTTGTAAAATCCTTCCTATTTTCAGTGTGTGAATTTTGTACTCTGCTGTGGAAGTATCAGCTTGTCATCGGTTCATTGAAGGTTTAATGATGTCTCTTGGGAAATTAGGGATTGGTTTTGGTCATGCGATATTTCTAATAAAAAATATTTTGAAATGGGAGAATGGAAGTGTTTGAGCAATGCGTTTTATGATCACTTAAAAGAAAAGTTTATGTCTGTCTTTCTATCCAGAAGGACAAGATTTGAAAAACAACATTTCAAAGCAGGGAACAAATCCAAGAAACCAGCTCCAAAATTACAAATGTGAAAAAGTGTTATGCAAAGTGATAATGCTAATGGCTTGCTCTATATGTGAACAGCAGTAAAAGCAGAAGAGAGATGATGACCACTTCCCCCCTTGCCAGCATACACAGCTCTGAATTAAGCAGTCCACGGATCTGCTTTTGTGTAAGAAGCCAAGTATTCTGAATTTAATGCCTTACAGGAGAAAAGATTTTTTCTTTCCCCTTTATTTATGTTCCTGGATTAGTGTGGCTGGTTTGATTTATTAAACATACTGCTGATTATAATCATACCTGACTTGATTTTATTATTTCTTTCACGATGGGATTAACTCACTAAAGATACAACTGGATCTGGGTCCAACTTAGTCTCTGTTGAAGATGGTTCCGATGTAATTCTGTGGCATTTTGCTAATAAGCAAGGGCTACAGTTGTAAGAATCCTGAGAAAATTAATGATTATTCTAATTCTGCTGCTTATAAAAATAATAAGAAAGATCTTTAGGCAAAAGTGGAGTTACTACAACGTTAAGTACATCTGAATCTTCTGCCCCCAGTATGAACTACAGGATATTTTCTGTAGTGGGTGTACATCATTCTGGCAGACAATAAGTAACATAGAGAATATATTTTGCATCTTTACATATTTTACATCTTCACATAAACCTGGATACAAATTCCATACGGCCATTTCTTTGTCAAAAGGATATGTTAATAAGCTAAGCAAGCAAGGCATGTGGTAAGGTAAGAAAACTGTAGCGGTAGGGCAGGATGCAAAGCAAGAAGGCGCCCAAACACAGGACCATAGCTGGAATCAGTAGGGCCTTCCGCGGGAAGGGAAGTCGCGGCATCGCAGATGCTGCTCCAGCCGCTCCTGAAAACACCTTCCCGTAAATTCACCCCCTGTTTGTGGAGGAGGATTCTCACTCACATCCCCAAACTTGGGTTATAGAGTGAAAACACTGACCATTTAAGCTCTTCTCATGTAACCTTACAGCTCCTGGACCAGAACTGTTTACTCTCAGCTCGCCTGGGCACAGGGATGCGGCTGCTGGCTCCATTTGCCCCTCTCCATGAATCCATGTTCCACAGTGCTCTTCTGTTTATCTGAACTCTGTACCCATTTGAGGACTCACTCAGCCTTTTTTAGTCTTTTATCAGGGGCTATTTCGGCATGGATGACTATGGAGGGGGTTACTACTTGCAATAGACTGCTTCAGACACTTTTTGCTGCTCTCTAGGAAAAATTGAAGCTGTCCTTTCTCTTCCCTGTCACCCCTACGTGTGCTCAGCTCTGTGATCTTCCTTTAAGATATTTAAGGATACAAATTCAAGTTTGTAAATTACTGTTCCACAAAGATAAGGCTGTCTACACGTAATGCACAGCCCCTGCTGCGCTTCAGCACACAGATCAAAGGAAAACTACACTCTGGATGGCCCTAAGCAACGCATCAGGCCCAAAAGAGACCAAACTGAAAATAAACAAAAACCCAGGAAGGATTTCAGGTCAAAACTATGGAAAAAAACAGAAACTGAGCATAATGCACTTCCCTGACAGCACTGATGCTAAAGCTGTGCCTGAAAATTTGTGTTCAAAAAACCAGCAATGGGATTGAAGTACATGCCTAGAGCTATGAATGTTCCTAAATGCTTTCCGAAGTCATGACTATTCCTTTACAATCAGCAATTCTGGTTTTCTGACCAATTCATATGAAAAACTTACTTGGGATTTCCTCTTTTCTTCCCAAGTATAACAAAAAAAAAAATACCACAATTGTTTAGAAATATGACGTTTATTCTCCCCTACAGTTGTGTTTTTCTCTGCTGTCTGAGAAGTGAGATCAAGGAAAGTGTCAGCAATACAAAGCCAAATAAGTAAATACAACTCTGATGTGGGTGGAAGTAACTCTAACTGAAATAAGTGAGGCTCCTCACTGCTTATATTCATTCAGATTGCATTAGGCTCTTGGTTTCTATGCCTAACTGTTTCTAATGATAATATAATAAAAACTATATTTCAGTGCTGTAATTTCAATCCACTGCCAGTTACCAAATCCCTGGTAAATTTTTCCTTTACCTCCTCCATATGTTCTTTATAAAGTAGAGAACATGGTGTACAACCAGTTTCCATAGGTCTATGTAAGACTGAGTCTCCTCGACAAAATCCTTTACTGAACTAATTGCTAGAACATGAAAACAGCCTACACAGTATATGGGCCTTCCCTTTGGAGAAATATCTTTATAAGTGGTGTACAGTCAAATAATGAATGCAGATCAGATAAATGTAAATATTTGCTTTACTCACTCTTCATTTCTTCATTCATTTTATATGTGTTTTAGAGAAATAAGAGATTCTGCAATACTGAAGCAACCTCTGACAACAGGGCAGAAAAGGCCAGAACTCAATAACCCAGAGTGTCTTTTCCAGACCTATATTATTGGTTTTTAAGCTAGACAAAAATCTGTCTTTTGGAATGCATTTTTATTGCTTAGTTCCCAAACTTTTTAATTAAAAACAGTTGGAAATTTAAAAGGTAATTTTTATCTGCAAAACCATGGTTAACATAGTTCTGTCAGTGCTTAGGACATTGAACTTCCACAGCTACAGAGATTTCACAATTTTTTCCACTTTTGATTACTGAAGATTTGCATTCATCTGAATAAAAAGCTTCTAGATTTGTTTTTAATTCAATCAGATCCACAGCTGGACTACCGCTACAGGGAACTTTCACTGATTTGTTGTAAAAATGGCCATGGCATACATTTCCTTGCTGTTTAATTGATGTACAGAGAAAGCTGAAACTGAAAAGGAATATAGAACAAAATTTTCAGTATTACAAACTGAACTAAGTTTGTCAATGAATACATTAAAAAAGCAAATTCTAAAGGACATACAAATAGCGGTCATTTCAGAAAAGCTTGGCTTTAATACTCTTTGGGCATTTATGACTCATTCTTTTAAACTCTTTTAAACTCTCCGATGCTAGACTTTAAAGAGATAAATCTGTTTACTGCCACAGTGTTTATTTGGCCTGAAAACAAAACGTCTTTTTTTTTTTCTTCTGTGGTAGAAGCCTAATTAAACCGGGCTGCATCTCATCACCACTGAAACCTAAGGGTCCTAAATGACTTCAATAATGTTAGAAAATGGGGGGGGGGGACGGACTGGGGAGGAGGATGGTTAACAGGTTTGCAGTGTCATAGCACATATCCATCGTATTTGTTGCCTTTTTTCCCCCCAGAAATTCCATAATGCAACATGTGAAAGATGTTGTCTATAGGAGACAGTGACAAGGCGGGGGGCAGGGAGGGAGATTGTTTACTTTCTGTTCTTAATGTAAGCTTTCATGAAAGAGGTAACATTTTGAAAGCCAATCTTGACATGGAAGAGTACAAAGAATTTTCAAAACTTGTTCTTTCCCCTAAAACCATGCCTTTGCCCTGTTCAGCTCTGCAGAAGTCATAAATGAGTCATTCAGGTTTATTTTTATATTGAGGATTTAGCATTTGCTACTCTGTAATAATTTACAAAAGAACAGAGTATTTCAGTGCAACAAACACTTGGGCTTTCAAATTATTCTTATACTTAATTATTACACTTCATTAATACAATACAGATTTTTCCAAGTATTCAATGAAATATAGTTATTATCCCCTATAAGACATTCTAATGGACTTTTCCCTCACAAATTCAAGAAAGTGCTATTCAGAATGCTAATAAACAAATTATAAACAAAATAATTAAAAAATCCAAGTGTAGGGGGAAAAATTAAGTTTTGGCACATTGTAGGGAGTCCAAGTGAAGGGCTGAAGCACACGAAGCTCTAGCAGGGGCTGAGGGCCTGGGTTTGTTGCACCTAGAGAAGAGGCTTGAGAGTGTGGGGAGGGTGTGACTGATGTCCTCAACTATCACAAGACAAGATGTGAATGCAGGTGTGCAACATCAAGTACTTCAGAAAAAACACAAGATTTAATTTGTAAGTATGCAAAAGTTGTATGCAACCCTTAAAGATTTAGAACAGTGGTCAGTCTTTTGATAAATAATTGCTTTTGGGATACAGGCAATTAGATTCAGAGACTTAAGTAAAGTGGTGCAAGCAAATTTCCTTTGACATAAAGGGGGGGGGGGGGGAGTTCAAAGGTTTTTAATTATTATATCCATTTCATACTTCGTTGTGATAAGGAGACTGACAACCCGCCTCTTTCCTTTTTCTTTTGTAGAAAGGGTTGTCCCTGTAAGCAGAGATTAAAAACAGAACTGAGAGCAGCTCTTCTCAGCACCTATTAGTGATCTGCATTTACTCTCTGAAACCTTTCCCCCCCACAAACGTATTCTACGCTTCCTGCTTCTTTCTTTCCTCTCAAATAGCATAAGACGACAACTTGTTAAAGCATTAAGGCTGACTTGAAGGGTTTGAATGCTTAAATGAAAAGTGTTTTATTTTGGTATGCTCATTTAATCATCATTACTTTGACATGTATCAAGTAATACAAGGAATATGAAGTCATGTTTGTCCCTGATGTAACATTCATGACTTCATTGAATTTGCTCCAGAGTAGAATCTAACAGTGGGAAGGGGGGAGGGGGGAGGAAAAAAAAAAAAGAGGTCATTTTAAAAAAAACAAGAAGAAAAATTCTTTGAAGTAAAGGTTCACCTTGGCTATGAGACTGATGAAAACAAACCTGTGACAAATCAATGACAGAAAGAGGATTTAAGAAAGAGGATTACTTTGTCAGCATTCTGCAGCACATGTTAGGTACAGTTTTTAAATTAGGTTGGGGGTACATTTTTTGAATTGATAATATTCTGCTCATTATTTAATTTAGAAAAAAAAAAGAACTAATTTTTTGCCTAGAGATAATTACACTGATCAAAGGTTTATGGTAATGAATGTCTGCCAGACTGAGTCTTTTATTTTAATGGAAAGGGGAAGCAGTATGACACTGGTAGCTGAGCAGCAGCCTCTCAGAGAAAATTCCTAAGTGGGCACCGTCTCTGTTACAGCAACATAACAACTTCCTAGGGTCAACTCCCAATTCTCTCAGAAGCTACAAAGAGCATCTGTCCTTCAGGAAAGCGTCGCAGCAAGTTTATATTCCCATTAGAAAAAACCCCAAGACGAAATCTATTTACAAAGCACCTGATCACTATTGCCAACAGGAATGCTTCCTCGATCACGGTCTCAGCTGAACAGAACAAAATGGCCTTCTGAAAAGCTGATAGTCCTGCGAAAAAAACGGAAAACAATGTGACTAGATCCATTTACAGACAGTTGAGCTGAGCACCAGCAACCTGATCTGATGGAGTTTTGAGCTCTCTAGATGAACATTGCAAGAGGGAGTAACAGCAAATACAGTCATCTTGCAGCCATGCAGCTAATAATTCAACTGTGAATGTCTTCCACGTTCAAGTCATGCAAGTAGTTCTGGTTAGAGGAATTATTTGTGCAAGTAGCTTTTCTCCAATAACAGTAAAGTGTTCATAATCTGTTTCAGTGCCAAGCAAACGCCTTGTCAATTCTCAGAGCTCATCCATAGAAATGAGTGGACATTTGTTTTGGACCAAAATGTCTCAGACTAACATCTACACTTGCAATACAGGAGTTGTTCAACCTGCTGCTGCATTGCTGTCATAAAAGCCCTCCTGTTAAGACATGGCAGAACGCAATGTGATGCTATATAAGCTAGTTTTCAAATACAGTTTCTGCATAAAATAGGAGAAAAAAAAATCTTGTTTGAGATTTAAAAGGTTTTCAGTCCATGTACAACTATTCTCAATTGTATTTTTTGGTGAAGCTGGGTTGCTCTTTAAAATTTAGACTACTAGAAGAAAAGTCAAGAAAAGAAAGACGACATTTTTTGTTGCTCAATGTCAATACTTAGCAGCAATATCATTGAGCTAATGCACAGAGGCTTTAAAAGAAAAATGCTTCAAGTCTCCTGTCCCACTCTATGTTTGCCACTGTTATTATGCACCCTATTAGGAGACTATGTTAGCTTTAAAGAGGAAGAACAAAGAAAAGTGCAATTAACTCATACTACCCACTGGAACAAAACTGAATTATGTTCCTGCATAATTCTGAGAGACAGAGATAACCAGCAATAAAAAAAGTATATTTTTAAAACATAAATACTTAATTGCTTGATTTTCTTGCCTATCATAGATAAAAAGGTGTGGAAATTTACCTAGGCTATTGCTTTTGACTTTCCTCCGTCTCATAAGAGCCTTGTTTGTTTCTACAGGGATCTACATTTGTCAGGAGTGCCTCTCAGGCTATTTGGCACAATGCTGGCGACATAAAGAAGTTTCAGACTTCTTATAGCCTGGGTTTAAGTTCTGTATTATCTCAAAGATGATTTAAGGAGAATCTATATAGATAAGTTGGTTGCATTAAAGGGAGGACAAGGGGGGTAGGGGGGGGAAGAAAAAAAGAAAACAGATCAGCATTCCCCATTCAAAGCTGGGTGAGCTCTATACTGAAGTATACATTCTTATGCAGAGATTTTCACAAAACTCAGGAAGAAATTCAGTGGATGGATAGCCAAAGGCAAAGGATTAGTTAGAAACACATGTATTTTTCACCTTTAGTACTGAGTAGATTACTCTTTTGTAAATTTAGACATGTTATGCTAGTACATGAAAAAGATAAATTCATGACTTACAGCTTAAATAAAAGTTCATACCATCCACTGCCCCCGGTAACACCTTTTAGCATGAAATAATTGACAAGTTTTCCTGTAGAATCCCAGAACTTTAGTGTCCTGGTTTCAGCTGGGATAGAGTTAATTTTCTTCCTAGTAGCTGGTATAGTGCTGTGGTTTGGATTTAATATGAGAATAATGTTGATAACACACTGGTGTTTTAGCTGTTGCTAAGTAGTGCTTATGGTAGTCAAGGACTTTTCAGCTTCCCGTGCTCTGCCAGGTGCACAAGTAGCTGGGAGGGAGCATAGCCAGGACAGCTGAGCCAAACTGGCCAGCGGGGTATTCCATGCCATATGATGTCACGCTCAGTACATAAGCTGGGGGAGTTGGCTGGGGAGCAGTGATTGCTGCTCAGGAACTGGCTGGGCATCGGTTAGCATGTGGTGAGCAATTGTATTGTGCATCACTTATTTTGTGATTATTTTTCCCTTCCTTTTCTGTTCTATTAAACTGTCTTTATCTCAATCAATGAATTTTACTTTTTTTTCCCCAATTCTCTCCCCCATCCCACTGGGGGCGGGCAGGGGGGGAGTGAGCGATCAGTTATGTGGTGTTTAGCTGCCAGTTGGGGCTAAACCACAACATGTAGATTCCTCCCCCCCCCTCGCCCCTTGTTTTTCTCTTAAACTCCAATGTCAGTGTACACTGACTTAGAGGTAAAACCTGTTCACCTTATTGATGTGGTTTGCCCAATGATAAACCTGTCTAGTGCCCACTTCAATGATTTAGTAAGATTGGACAACTAAATGAAATACGCTTTGTAAAATGGAAATGCTACAGAGCACTCTGAACTTTCCTCAGACCTCAACACTAAAAGTCTCTCATCCACTTGAGTGGATTTACATCTGATGACCATAGTAACAGCTTCACAGGATTAGGCTTTTGACAGAAAAGTTCATCACGCATTCAGCCTGAGCTACAGAATTGAAATGCCTCGTTCGGTAAGTCCATGCAGAACAGGTCTCCAAGCAATTGTTACAAAGCTTTAATGGTCCAGTGCAATAGGCCATTGAACTCGCATGCCGTCCATTTGCAGGAAGGTTTTGCACACTTTGCAAGGTTCTCTGGATCACGCTTTATTAGACACTGAAGCCTACCTTTGGATAATTCCCATCTGGATTCTTAGCAATTTCCTTAGCTTTAAATAGCTATAGAGCTGTTTTTATTAGGCTCTATCAGAACATAATTTATCATCCAGAATTACAGTAACGTCTTTCAGCCCAGAAAGCTCTATATCATTTGCTGCATTTAAAAAAAAGTGTGAATGGCATTCTGTGCCTGGCCTCTCACATCTGAAAGACCCAGCTGGGCCTTGGAGCCAGGTCTGTTCCATATAGTCCATTATCTGTCTGTATTGATAGTGCTTTGTCCTGCTAATTACATCCTTAATCATTTTTATATGCAAAATATCTGAAATCTTGCAACTCAGCTACCATTGTTCTTCTTAGGCTAATAGTTCACAAGTTTGAAACAGTTTTGTTCATCAGTTATGACAGACAATTTTACTTTTTTTTCTAAAATTTATACTAATTTATAAGTGTATTCATTTAATTTTAAGGCTTCACAGCTTGACTGGCAGCTTTAAGAAATAATGAACTACTAGGCAAGATTTTCTTTAGACAAAACACAATATTAAGTTGCTACTAAAAAAGTTCCAATATTTCTTTTCTAGTCTTTTCTCAAGTAATAGGGCAGTGAAGCAAAAATTGGAAGGTATACAGGCATGAGATTTTGTTATCAAATTCCAATTGTTTCCATAGAGACGTACGTGGTAAAGTGTGTTCAGTAATATTTACATTGCAAAAGGGAAATTGTTTTCTTTATTAATTTTTAGTAGCTTACTAATGTATTATAATTGTGACTTCAGTTCAGTTAACACTGTATCCCATCCCAGCTGGAAACAGATTGCCTTCAGGGTGCAAATATGATGGGTTTTTTTAACAATAAGAACTTCTAAGGAATATTTGATATATTTTTCTTATCTCATTGGTTGGCGATCTATGAATTGTGGAAAAAAAGGACAAGCCAAACAAGTGCAAAAGAAAGTTAGCTGTACTTCATTACTTTTGAAAGTCTACAGCATGGTCTTATCTTTGGAATTCTAGAGTAATTATCAATAATAATTAAAGGTAGTATGACATTTTAATAACATTCTGTAATATCAGTACTGTGCCCAGTGAGATATATCAAAAAGTGAAAGTTTAAATGATGTCCTGATAACATTTCCTAATCTATTTTAAAACAATATAATCCTTTAGAAATTAAGGATGCAAATCATTCCAGATGCGGTTGCTTTTTTTGGGGGAGTCCCACAAATATCAAGGCTTTGGATCATACCGTGCACCTTCTCCCTCGGGACGTTGCTATCAAACAGCAGTTCCAGAAAAGAGCCACAGGAACAGAAAAATACAGATGTCTGCAATGAAGATAGAGTATTCTATCTTGGTGAAAACAGTCATGTGTTAAGGAAAAAAAACCCAACAGTATAAGATCAGGATGGCCCAACGCTTAATTTACCTGGGCACCTATGCAATTTAAAGCTCTTGACTATTTACCGCGAAAACCCAAGTGGAACATCAGAACTTTCCATGAGCTTGTACGTGTAGGTATGCTGACACAAATAACAGCAGCAGAGTGTTAATAAACCCACTGTGTAGATAAATGGTTTCAGTTAGTTCTTGTTAGTTTCTACCAGGATATTTCCTTAGCCATGACTAATTTATCTCATTTTGTGGCTGGCTTTTTTCTTTCCTCCCCTCTCTCCTCCTATTTACTAAGGCTTCAGGGAGCTGTTTGCCAGGCATGTGAATTCTCATGAATTAGGGTGTATTTAGGAATCTACCTTTTTCTTTACCCTTCAGGCTTTTCTTCATCTCTTCTATTTAAAAAGAGCTACCAGCACTGTACTACAATGAATAGAGTAGAAGAAAATAATGAAATATATATGAAAGGGTGACAGATTCATAGGACTACAGGAATATTCACAACTATTGCAAGAAGGTTGTGATTAATCCACCAGTCTTTCTGCTTGGGTTTACCAGTTGTTGCATTCTTGCTTTAAATGGGAGAGAAAAGAAGGCATCTCCGACTGAGCTAAAGCTCTTCCAACACAACTAGAAATAAGCTGAAACATGGAGATAACAAGAGTTTAAAGCTCCATGCCTGCTGCAGCTGAGCGAAGACACATCAGCTGGTTTTTACAGATTACACAGTTAGAGCGAGGTAAGGATTTAAGGCAAAAGATTTTGAGTTTGAAGAACAAGAGCTTATGATATGACTCTGCTTTGGCTAGGACCGAGTTACACTCCCGACACGTCTCTCTGCATCCTGAGCTCGATGACAGGCATGGGCAGGAAGCAAAGGGGCTGGAAAACACCCATTTCGCAGCACTTGGAATTGAGCTCTGCAACAACGTAGAAAGCCAATTCTCAAAAACTCATCTGTTTTTAAGAGTACTTTGTGACTATTTCATCTCTCTCATTTTTAAAAGACCACTGGCAAGCCCGGTAGCATTTTAAAGTGGAGACAGAAGGGGAGCAGAAGCAGGCTGGTAATATCACAGCATCACCTGCTGTCCTGCCAGGTCTAGAGCCTCCATGCAGCATAAAGTTTGGACAGATACTAGCAATCTTTGACTCCAAACCTCAGGCTCAATCATTTAAATTCAAGTCCTTGCAGACTTAAACTCTGCCCTGAGCAAGGTCTCAGTCACCTACACGGCTTATGATGGGGGAGGCCAGAAGCAGCAGAGACATCCTTTAATCCAGAAACTATAGCACCCATTTTAGGGCAGAAGCAGGAATAATACTCCAAACGTCATCCAAAGTCCAGTGAAGTAAATAGATTATCTTTGATTTTAAAGGGCTTTGGCACAAATTTATTAAAGTGATAGAATATAAGAGGATATGTAGGTTCAAGGAAAGCTACGCAACTCCACAAGAGCACTAACAAAGAAAGGTAGAGGAGAGTTTCAGGATGATAGCCTGAAACTGATAGAAAGCATTGGAAAATAGAAGACAACATGAAAAAGGCAGTAGCAGGAATGTACTAATCATGTGCTGTCACCACCCAGCTTGGAACATGAAACATTTAAGATGAAGACAAAGCCAATCTGTCCCACATGCTGTTAGTATGGCAGGGTATCAGGTCATCATTCTGCACCACTGAGAGCAGTGAGTGGTTTGGTTCAGACTAAGAGGAACTAAAGCTTTGATTTTACTGTGTTTCAGTGGGAAATGAGTAATGTGTAAATGAATTTATTAAGAAATAATGAATTTATTATTTATGTCACTTAATGCATGCAATAGTTCTGAGGAAGTTATTAGGACTACTCCAGTGCTTAAACTTGAACATATTTAGTCCTTCCCTTAATCAAGATTTTGTAAATCAAGTTTTCGCCTAAAGTATTAGAGAAATAAATTGACCAGGTAAACAAACTTGGTACTCAAACTCCTAGAATGAAGCTGTTCTCCTGCTTTTTTTGAAAATTGTGCAGATAAAATAGTCACAGTTCACTGTTAATGATAAGATCTAAGTGCTTGGAATCAACACATATTCTGCATGGAATATTTGGAATATCTGTACTGAAATTTACAGACGCTGTCCAGAGTTTTTTTAATGTTCAGCTGTACACTAAAATAACCAAGAGGTCCCTCCCAGCTCCCTCAGTTTCTGATATTTCCACTTTGTTTTCAATAAAGAACAAGTTAGACACTTCCCCTGCCCCCAGGACAAGTTTTACCATGTTTCTTCACTTCTGTTTGTCAGTCTCCCAAACACTTTCATTCCCCAGGAGCCCATTTGTCTTTTATTTATTGTAGAAGCTGGACTCTATTAAAATGATATACAAGCTATGGAGCTGAAGAGCAAATTTGAAGGTTTTGGATAACACCTTAAGAAATTAAGTTGACCTTCTACTAAATCTTTTTGCACAAACACTGCATCCAAATTAAGTGTTTGTAGGAACCATCACTGGTTTGTAACAGCCATATTGTTACAACCAAAGCCTTTTGGCTCCAGGTTCTAGCTGTAATATGAGGGGTCTTATATTTGGGTTAGGATCTTGCTTAAGCAGCAGCAATACTGTGGCAACATTACTTTTATAGAATTGCCAACTGAAGTGTGAAGCATTGATTAGCTAGATAAAAATAAATATTTTACCTCCTGCAAAAGCACTGAGAGATAATATGAAAGTGTTTTATTTTTTCATCTAATTCATAGAGATTTTAGGGCTGGATCCAGCAACTTTGATACCAGTAGGAACTGTGAACAGTGAAAGCATCACAACCTTGCAGGGTAGTAATTTCTCAGTTTTAGCGTTGTTATTCCCGTTTGAGGTCCCAGTCCAATGCAGCGTACTTATTCAGGATAGAACTTGGTGAAGTAGAACGTGCAGATCATTGTTTTATCTTTAATTCAGTTATATGAAGAGCTTATGATTACAAAGTTACAGAAATGAGAGAGGAACCCATACTAGTGTGTCAGTTTTTGAATCATAAGGAAAGTCTTAATATGGATTTGCTGCTTTAATTTAGATTTGCTGCTGTCTCTCATGAATGTTTAATGAGAGGTATACATGATAGGTATTAGTAAAAGATGGCACTGTACTTTGCCTACAGCTCCACTTAATATGTGGCCTATTTACCTACAACAACATAACTATTTCCAAAAGATTGTTGTAATCATATAGCCAATCTGAGGCATTTTCCATTTGATCTATTTGCCCCTCTCAGTTTGAACTATTACTTCCCTGTAGTTCCCCATCACTTTTCTGTAGTTTGTTTACCAAGCAATGAACAGAATATTTACAAACACATACCATTCAACCCCATAACTTACACAGTAAACTAAGCTTTTAAACTGTGTAATAACTCATTCTTATAGTAAAGATTTAAAGAGAGTATCAGAAGGGACAATTTAATTTATTTTTCTATCAGAGGCTTAGGTGAAGAATGATTTCAAGAGAGAGTAATGTTTCTGGGACTCAAAGATATTCAGGCAAAAAAAAAATAAATCTATTGAACTAAATTGCCCAGGGATATCCAAAGATTACCAAATCAAAAGTTCACAAACACCTCAGTACTGCAAGATGTCTAAGTCAACTTCATGCTTCTAATTCTCATTAATCCAACTGAAATTGGGTACCTATATATTTTACAGAGTGAAGCTCAGTTTTCTGACTGAATAAAGTAAAGCCTCACACTAGCGCCTATTTTATGAGTAGTCCCACTGATTTTTAATCTTTCGACATTCTGATCTGTCAATATTTTTAATATTTGACAATATTCTCCAGGAATGGTTTACTTGAACGTTCAAAATTTTTGCTGGGAAGCATTTTGGTTTTTATCACAGTTGTTTTCTGTCACTCACGAAGGGATTAAGCTTTCTTTGCCCATTAAGATCAGCAAACGGTGCCATGGATTGATCTAAAACATAAAGCACGTTGTAAAGCACACCACAGAGCCGCTTGTTGCAGATGAATGAAACCTAATATATGGGAATTCTGTTCATAAGGAATTGCCTGGGATTGTTTCACTTCACTGCAGTAAGGCAACGGAAAGGTTTTCCTGCAGGGCTCCATCATACAAAACGCTGACCAACCAGGCTCTAGTCCACAGAAACAGGCACAAAGTTCAGCATATTTCTAGACAAAAACCTGAAGTAAAGTACCTGCTGAAGTGCTTGGCTGTTCCTCAGGCTGCGCAGAGCTGAGCCCCCAGTAGGTCTCCTGCAGCCGGGTCCCAGGAGGGGCAGGACAAGCCCTGTGCAGGGTGGGAGACTCCCTCTCCCCAGGACCCAGCAGATTTGGTCTGGTAAAGACATGGCTCCAGTTCCACAAAGATCAGGAGTTTTGACAGCGGCGTGATTTGTAATTCCCATCGCGAGTGGTACAGCTCACGGTAGGCTCTGTAGACACTGGTATTTCATTTTAACGGGACTTTACTACTAACCAAAGTGAAGGATTTACACCACCAGGTAGGAGAGACCAAGCTGCAGGCAGTGCCACTCCTCTTTATCTCATGTAACCTTGCTAAGGTGCCTCATTCCCTTCCTACAGGAAATTTCCTTCTTCAGTTTTTTTTTTTAAGAGGAAAATTACCAATTACGAATGAGCTTGAACAGATGCATGATGAAACTTACTGTTCCTACTGGCACCAAAAACATAGTCATTTCTTGTAGAAGTTGTTCATAAGGCATTTAAGACTTCAGATTTAATTATTCCTTTGTATGTAATGTAATTATGCATTTTCTATGTTAATTATCCCTTTGTATACAAACTATGTTTTTGCATACAATTACTTTTGAAAGAAAGGCATGGTTATTTTTACTGCTGCTAATTAGCAGAGTTCTTTGTTCCAGCTCCCACAATGTATTTTCCCTTTTTATTTTAACATACAAAGTTAAAACTCTAGAACCTGGAAATTCTCCACAATATTTCTGGGTTTTGTTTCTTTTTAATAAACACTCTGATTTCAGACATTCTTTCCCATATTTACCTCAGCCTCTCCTTACTGAAGGATAAGTTCAAACAAGCTCAATAACAGTATGTGTTGCCCTCACTGAAGGAGCCCACAGAAACGTACTTTTCATTGTCTACCCAACAAATGCTAAACTGATTTTTTTTTTTTCCTGGGAAAACTTATTCCCATGCAGTTAAGATTCGAGGATGCTGCAGCCTGCTTGCAAATATTCCACAGAGCAATAAACAGGCAAATTAGTAAACTGAATTATTCATTGCAAATTATTTGCTCATTTTTACAGAGCACATTGCATACCACGTATAATTGCCATTACACATTCCTCTCATAATGTTGATTTTGTGGCTAGATTTTATTTTTCATTGAGTTTTCCATTCTCCCTCATCTCCTTCCTGTATTATGATGCTATTTCACTAAAATATCTTTTCACAACCAAATTCCAAATTGGTTCTGTGTGAAACATAATAGCCACTTTCTTCCACTGTCCAAAACAGCTCTTCAAATTAAAAAGAAGCGACAGTCACTGTGATCTAAGAGAGGAAGACGTGACAAAGGTAATAATGTTGGGCAGTATTCATTGTGAAGGCAAAGAATAAAGACAAAAACTTGGCAAATAGTCCAAAAATAGAGACTACAACGAACTGCTATAACTCAATAGCATCACTCTACATATTTGGAAATGCTAATGAAACTCCAACGACAAAGCTATACAAAGGAGAGCTTTACATTGTCTAATGACAAGGCTGTAATAGCTCTATTGGAACTGGAAGAGGCAAACCTATTTCTGACTATTTCTGCTTCGATGATCAACACTTCTCTAAGCGCTTCTTCAAGTTGCTGTTTCCCTATAATTGTCCCTGTATCTGCATACACAGTGGTTAATTTAAAACGCCTTATGAAACCAGCCAAATAACTGCTGCCCTCACGCTTCCCATCTCCTAAAGGCTGAACCTGCCGCAACCATTTGCAAGCGATGAGGCTGTCACGGCCGGCTCCCGAGAGCCCAGGACAAAGCGTAGAGACCACCGAGGAGATGGTGTAAGCCTTCTACATGTTTTAGATCTGTCTCTACAATCAGATGACATAACATATTTGGACCAGTAGGAATTACTGGCCTGTAAATAAGGATCAGAATATTTGGGTTAAAGCAAATGCCCCAAAATATTAGATATAACTTCAGAATTAATAGCTGCTATTACAGCTGCTGTGAATTCTTTATTCATACTTTTGCTCCCAGGTTTATCTATTCACTGCCATGGAACTAGAAATTATAATTTTAGACAAAGAATGGGGTGGGGGGAAGTAGCAGGAGAATATGTGAAAGAACTCCCAAATAGAAAATGCTTCTCTGGTGGAAAAGATCATATCGGTACTTATATTTCCTAGTTTCCCCAGATTTCTTCATGCTTAATTTCTTATTTGATTTTTTTTCCAAAAAGACCTGTTGCTTTTTAAATAAGAGAAAATGATTCTTCAGTGACTGAAACATCATTATTCTGTGCTATTAACAGAAGTCAGGGCTATAGTGCAGAAATATATTTCTCAACATTCAGATTAATTAGAAAATCAGATTTATCATGTTGTTTTGTCCTTTCCCTCCCTTTGCTTTATATTAGTGCTTAGATAAATTATGTTCTGTTCATACAGAAGCATACAGAAAATTAAGTTTGAATTCTAATTACCTCCCTCTATTTTTTCAAGTCGTGATTTTTTTTTTTTTTTTGCATGGGGCTCTAACCAAAATGAGGAATAGTAACGCATAGTCCCTAAACCTTGCTGTGATAAATGGATTCCGCTCCCATAACTTTTTATTTTCCTTTCTTTGGGAGAATTTAAATTCCACTGGTTAATACTTATCACTCCGAATTTTCTTACAGTTCTAATCATCCAAACTGAAGAAGAAAAACAATATGTCATTCAGGTGACTAATCATAAAGAGATAATTATGAATAATGAGCATAATCCACAGCATGAAACTTGCTTCAGCAATCACTGTGATATTTTTATACAGTTTTTAGCTTGCTCACAATCAGAATGGGTCAAAATGCACCAATAAAGTACAGAGATGAAGGCAAAAATCTAATAAAAATTACTTGAAGGTCTTTGCATACAGTTCTCTTAGACTATATGATAAGAATTCCACCTAATTAAAGTCAGAAATGAGCAATATGAAATTGCAAAAGACCATTTTGGAGATCCTGCGACTGAACCGTGACAGACGCAATGCTCTGGAATCATGGACTATCCAAACCTTTTACACTGAGATACACAGATGCGATATTAAAACACTGCTGTAATAAATAGATGCTTATTTCTGGACTTTCTTCCTATCTGTATTGCTTACTCCATGGAAGATGAAGTAGGTTACCTACTTAACCCAGGTACTAAAGGTATAGCTAAGGAAGAAGATCTACACAAATTCCCAATACCAAAAAGGTCTCAGTAACTCATCACTTGACACTTTATTTCTCTGGGAGAATGAAGCAGGTAACACTAACGTGGGCAGAAGAAACTGTATGAACTAGTCCAAGAAGTGGTATTAATATTTAACTGAAGAACCCAAAGTTGTACATTTATTGCTGGAAGCCAATCATGAGAACATGTCTGAACTGCTTTAGATGCACCAGTGCATTCAGGGGGAACAGGGCGACGGTCACCAGCCACAGTCTAAAACGGTTATAGATCTGTGAAGAGGCATTCTTTGAAACACTTCTCTACTAGTAATGATGTTTTACCTAAGCACTACCACTGCTGTGTCCTTTGTATCTCTCCTCTGAAAATTCCTTTCTTCCTCCTTTTAAGTTTGAAGTGATGGAAGTGATCTAAGCAGAAGTCTCAGAGGGTGTTTATTTGTCTGGATCTAATTTTCCTGGGAGACATGTTATAGGTCTCTATACTGAGGTGGACACTGTAGTTCATCTAAATAGATTCAGTTGCTGGATAATTTTCTGCAAAGAGTATAGAGACCCAACATCATTCATCTTTTTTATTCCCCTAAATTAAGTCACTGGATAGCCTAAGAAAACAGAAAACACAGCACTTGCTAACCCTCACAGGAGGAAAAAAAAAAAAAACAAAACCAAATTTCTTTCTACTTTATATTATAGCTCATTGTATTTTTTTATCTTTTCAAGAGTAATGTTGATTGCATTGGAATATGTCTAGCAGTAAACAGTTTTGCAGTTATCAGATGTCTCAGCTTTACTCCAGCATTTAACCAATATCTAATGCCTTATGTTTTGTATATTCAGGACCATACGCACCATTCCCTTCCAATTCAGAGAGTGCTTATAAAGATCTATTCTTTATAACATGTTTCCAGACAATCATTAGCATAAGCTACTATTGACAAATTTTTTTTGAGTTCTCAGTGGCTCTGTCTTATCGTGCAGGAAAAGGAATAGATGTTTATTTTCATTCACATATGAATATCTGAAGGGCGAGGGTTACAAGGACATATATCTAAAGCATCAAAATGAGAAAACACTAACAAGAGGATGCCAGAGATTTTAATGTTTTCTCCAATATAAACATTCAGCGTGCTCCATCACAAATAAACTGCACTTGATGTTCCTGTTAAAAGCGATGCAAAACTGGAAAAGCCTTACAATTTTCCTAGTTTAAGTACTTTTTTAATGTGGTTGCTTATGCAATGCAGTGCTGCTTGATGCGAGTCATTAGCAGAACAAGGTTCAAACAGGTTCTTCTCTCACACGCCCAAGTACGCTCATTACAGTGTTTTCATTTCAGCTTTACCTTACAAAACACAGACTGAATATGAGAGCAGGACCTTACAGATTTGTGAACCCACTTTGAGACACACATGTAAAAATTATATCTGAGCTTGTGGGGTCTTGGCAGCTTAGCTTTCCTAGTTCAACTACTGTTTATTAATAATACCTTCTCTGAAAACTCAAATCAGCAACCACTTCATTACTTGGCAAAGTGTGGCAGAATACAGATGCATCCTCTAATATATAATTTACAAAGCCAATCATATTTTCCTCATTAATAAGGGGCATGGGAAGCTGTTGGAAACTGCACCTGGAGAAATACTAGTATAGCTTCACAAGGATTATTAAGAATACCTCCTGTGAGTTCTTTTGGTTTTGATGATCTCTGCACTGATTCACACAGCTCTACTTCTGCACTTCAGAATCTGATTTCCAGATCCAAAGCCAGACAAATCTCAAAACCTATTAAGTCATTTCCATTTTCATTACTTTTGCCGTTTTTCATTTGTAATAAGGAAAAGTTACTGATCCTCATTACAGCAGTTTCTTTCCTACCCTTTCAAGCGAATGATATGCTTTATTATCATTTCATTGTCCCCTTAGGATAGTAAATAGACAGTCACAGCAGGGATATAGATGTTTTTTGGAAGTAATGAATTCAGCACCACTTCTAGCCACCCAGGAAGTTAATTTTATAGGTTTAACTGGAAGTGTTACGGTGCTGATGAAAAGAAACATCTGAGCAGTAGCATCTAAGGGTCAGAGCCAGTCAGTGACTAACATTTACCTATCCTGAGGCAAGCTGCCCAAGTGAATGACCGCAAGCTCACTTGACTGAAATTCAGCTCTGCAGGTGCCACATAGGCTCTGCAAGCACGTGATAGGAGTAATAGGAGAGCTGAAACGGTTAACACTAAGCTCATGATTAAACATAGCAAAAAAAAGGAACCCACAAAAAAAAAAAAGAATACAGGTATTCTTCCACTGTGGGAATCAGGATGTCAGGCATCTTCAGAGAACTCGACAGAAATCAGCAAAACTGAGTTATCTATCATAGAATCATAAAGGTTGGAAAAGACCTCTAAGATCGAGTCCAGCCATCAACCCAACACCACCATGCCCACTAAACCATGTCCCTAAGCACCTCATCTACACGTCTTTTGAATACTTCCAGGGATGGCAACTCAACCACTTCCCTGGGCAGCCTGTTCCAAGGCCTGACCACTCTTTCAGTAAAGAAATTTTTCCTAATGTCCAATCTAAACCTCCCTTGGCGCAACTTGAGACCATTTCCTCTCATCCTATCGCTTGTTACTTGGGAAATGACCCAGTGACAGTGGCCTTTGTGTTTTGCAATTCAGGACTGCCGCTCCGAGGTGTACTAGGCAGTGCCAAGCCTGCCTGATTTACCCTGACCTTGCAAGACCCTGATCTGTCCTCTGCCTGACAGAAAGGGAACGTATGCCATCTACCTCCAAGAGGTGCTTTATGAGGAGATTTCACTAAATCTGAATACTGGCCACACTGCAGAAAGCAGCGTAAGGTGTCCTGTAACAGAACTGGGCTGTAGAGACCCGCAGTCGTGCAGTTAACCTCCGTGACTGCAAAGCCCCATCTTCCGCTCAAAGTCCTGGGAGGGGGTAGGCAGGGATGGGCCAAGAGGATGATCATTTTGTTTTAAAACACAGCAAATGGAATAAGAGAGAAGAATTTCCTTTGCTCAGCTCTTTAGAAGAAAGCTCATGGACTCCTCATTTAAGGACGCCAGGCTGCAAATCCTACTTTAAAGAGGTAGAGATCCTACAGGTACAGATCCTACACCCCTCAGAGAAGGACCTGGGAAACAGCAGGAGTCTCATAACACTATTTTTTGAAATGATTCTCTAGTTTTTCCCCTTTTTTTTGCTCTGTAAAGGAACTCAGGCACCTATAGCTCTACAGTCTACTCTGCAGCCAAGTATTTAAAATGCAGGCATCGGAGCAGATTATGCTTACTTGTCTAAGTTTGATTGACAATAGCTTTTGATCCCTTCCCAACCAATCTAAATCATTTACAGCCTTTCTTGACCTCCATTTAAGTGTATGTAAATTTTATGCATCATCTACCCTGCCTAAATCACAGGTATAATAAATATAATAAAAAGCTTAAGTGTTTGCAGAGTAGTCTGAGCTCCACCAGTGAATAGTTCCACATAGGAGAAAAACATTCATATCCAGGGCTTTAAATAGCTTCACCAAAAGAAAGATATACTACATCTCAGATACAGAGAGTATCACTTGGGTGTGGAGAGCATTAAAGGAAAGGATAAAGTACAAATACCCATTCCAGTGAAGATACATGTATTTAGAAAGACTTCTCATGATGTAACAGAGTGGGTGAGAAAATCCCCAGGAATCTATCTGTAGAACAGAAGTATAGAAGTATATAGACGGATAGGACTGTACAGAAGTGTCAGCAATCCGTTCTACTGACATATCATTTATTCCCAGCCTATCCACACATGTCACTGGCAAAAACTCTATGCTGCAAGCCAGACCCAAGGGAAACCAAAGGAAGAGTAATTAATTCTCAAGAACTTCCCCAAGTAGATCCATCAGAGCTCCCTGCTCCAGCTGTCTAAGCTCGAGGCAGAGACAGCAGAAAAGGCCCCAGCTGCACAACAACCTTTCTCTTAATAATCTGCACTCCAAAGTTTTCCCTCTCAGCTGGCTAGCAAAGCATTTCTCTGGCTCTCCCCATTGCTGTTAATCACAACCACACACCAGATGGGAAGCTCTAAAGAGAAACAGAAAATTAATTCAGCTTTCTTGCTGGAGCAACACAAAGAAAACGCTCCTGAAGGACCCAGCCTTTTCTTCAGGCTCCCACTGCAAGGAAATCTACAGTTTCCACATAGGTATTACAGTGCAGAAAGTGATCTAGCACACCCCCCACACCATGTTGGACCCGTGGGGAGCTCATGGCAGCCGAAATACTTGTTTTAACTTACTGCTGCCTGCTGACTTCTGCTGGACCAAATGATTCGGCACTTTAAACACAAGAAAGTCTTCTCTGGTGTAGAAGTCTATGCTGGAAATTTCACCAAGCAGAGGTGAAAATTGAATGTGGGTCTCACGTACTGGCCTGTTATGGGTTGTTATAAAAAAAGTATTAGCCCCTGTGCTAACGCACTAGAGATTTTTCTCTTGTGTTTTTGGCCATTCTATTCCCTTTTTATTCATGACTGTCTAAGCATGCTCAGTGCAAAAGCCTAAAGAATAAAGCAAGGAAAACTAAGATGTCTTCAAGACTTCTGATCTCCTCTTTTCCCACCCATTTTCATATCACAAGTCCCCATAACTGTAAATCCCCCTTTGCATTACTGAACCAATGAATGAATGAATGAAACAAGCAGATATATTTCAAGTGCTGAGAGGACACAGATCTGCATAAGAGAAGTCACAAAGCAGCGACAGTGGAAGGGATGAAGGATATGAAGATCATTAGAATAAGCAGAATTCTGATGATAGGAAACACTGTAAAACCTTGAGTTTGGACTTAAAGTCAACTGTTGTATTTGGAGCAAAAGACGGCTTCAGAATAAGAGCATCATGTTTAGCAACAGAGGCAACGCGGTCTGGTGGATTGCGTAATGAATGCGTAATTAAGCAAGTTTAATTTTTTACTTACATTTACAACCCTAGGCAAGCGACTTCAATTTTCATACTATAATTTCCACATGTTGATCACTGTCCACAGACAGCGTTAGCACAGTAGGACAGACAAGCCATGTTGGATTTTCGGGATGCCACCAGAATATAAATAACAAGTGGTGTAATAGTACTAAATTGGAGGAGAAAGAGCATTCAAACTCCACAAAAGTGTTGATAGAAAGAATAAAGATACATCACAAGAATATTCAGCTCAGCTGGATGTTTCATTACTGCTATGCTCTATCTTTACTAGATCAAGAAAAAAAGTCACTTGGGGAAATTAACTGTTGTAAAACAAAGGACAAGAGTAGACCCTGAAAAGCAAAGAAAAGGGTATTTTTGCCAGCGTGCAGAGCCCTCACTACAAGACTAATATTTCTCACTTACTCCAAATCTGTATTTCATTACCCGACCAATTTTATAAATAATTCATAAGGAAATACATGCTACACGAGAAAGATAAAAACAATTGGGAGAAAAACCTGGAATAAGTTTTGTTGCTTTCCAACTTTACTTATACATTGTAAATGTTTACTTTCAGAGAAGACACCAAAGTAAGAAGAAAGCAGAAACACAGCACAGGGAATAAGCACGTATTCCTAATTATGAAATTGTATTTTATTCCCAAGACAGCTGACTTTTCAGTATATTTAATAAAGGGAAATCAAGCAAATGGTTTCAACAGTTAATGAGAGCTCCTGGGAAATTAAAAATTACAAAAGAAACAAATTCCCATGTAGGGACAAAATAGAGAAGCTGTAATTATGGCTAAACAGTTGACAGATTAAAAGTAATGCTTTGGCACAAAGTTGCAAGAGAATTTCTAGCATTAAGACATCCTTTGGAGACTCACTCAGCCCCGTTTATCTCTGCTCATATTCTGACTTCTACTTTAAATTGGCTGTGTTGAAATAAGGGATTTTTCAGTGGTAAAAAAATAATAGCTCAAGGTGAATAAAAGTATTAGAATTTGACTTCTTGAAGGATTTCTATCTATCTATTGTAAAGCTTGTTTTTGAGTTTCTTGCTCACACTGAGCTGTTTCTTAGTCCAAAGGTATTCCCACTGAAGGTCACAGGGGGAGAGAACGTCAGGATCTGTTCTATTGTGCCAGCTGAAGGTCAGTTTCTGTGGTAGCAAAGGAGCTTAAAGTGATATAAAAGAGCAACCCTTGCTATTATTGCTCTTCACTTGAAATTGTATTCTTCTGGTGATTTTGTTGAACCGGACATCCAAATGTATGACCACTTGGAGACTATAAAAGTACCCATTCCTTTTTCTCTTCCCTCTCCACAAGGAAAACAAATCCAGACTTTAACATAAAGTTACAGGTTTCCTGAGATGTTTTGCTTTACTTTCCACCAATTATTTAGGTACTTAGTACCTAGCTTCAGGAGTCCAAAATAAAACCTCAGCACATTTAACTCTTAGCAAATTAAACTCAGCATCTGATTAAAGATTTCTGGTGCACTTTTGAATTTAGCAATATTTCTTTTCCCTAGCATGAAAAGCGTATTTCTTCTACTGACATTCTGCCAGCAACCCTCCTGAAAGCAATAAGAAACACAATTAGCTTACAGTGCCAGGAAATGTTTGTCTCCACCATAGCTAGATTATCGCCACTGTCCTTCAGAGACCTGACTGCCCTTATTTATGTATGTGTATATAACATATATAAACACACATACACACTTCAGAATGCCTTCTTAATTGCCTATACTTCCATGCAACTTCTAATTTCATTTCAATTTCATTGCAATTTTTCCCAAATGCTTTTACATTGTAAGCTTTCTCATTCTTCCTGGAACAGTGTGTTATACATTTTCTTTTTGATTGCTTCTTGCACTTCTGTATCCAACCTCCTTGCCCTTTCTTTGATAATGCTATTTTTTTTTTTTCCCCCGCTTTATTACTTACACACAACCTTTGGGTACACAACAATTTCTCCTGAACACTTTCACTTCTTTCTGCACTCTTTCAGCCTATTACTGACTTGCAGAGTACCTCTCCAAGTCCTGGCCTTTCTCTTCCTATCTGTGTGGCCTGAAATTCAAAGTTCTGCCTTATTATTTTCCAATATTACTCACTCAGCATTACCCTGACTGAAGACCTAATTAGATTAGTCACTCTTCCCAACTGTTCATCTACCATCACTCTCAAATATTGTTGCTCAGAACCAGCCATGAATCACCACTTATTAAGCTTCCTCCTTTATTTATTGTGCAATGAAAGCAGCTTCTTGTAGTATGGCTAGAACAGCAAGCATGCCTTTCACATGCCTGTTTGCTTTTGGCCTCTTAGATTGAGGCAGAAATTTAGTTTCCCATCACTGGTTGTCTGTACTTGCTGTAACTCTTTGCATGGGGTGATGAAGAAAACACACAAGTCTCGAAGTCTGAACTCCGTTCAGATGAACAGCAGAACGGGAGAGACAGATCTGCACTTCAGCCAAGCTTAATACACTTTTTGCATCAGAGGCTGTAAAATCTCAGGACTGAACTGGACTATTATGAATTTGATGCACTGCTTAAGAAAAAATTCTACAAGGGTACTTTGAGTACTCTGTTATTGTACAGCTAGAACTTCATGTGAAAAAGTACAGAAAGAGAAAGAATATAAATGTTCAAAAAAAAAATTCAGCAGTTAGGACAGGTCTTCTTGAGTTTGTGTCCAAGTATGAATTTAATAAAACTCTATTTTTCTTTCAATTAGATTGTCAGTTAATTCATTCATGTTGCACAGAACAGAATGAGTACCTTTGTTGTGTTGTGTGTCTGGTTTAAGTACTGATTGATCCTACACTTAAACCTGCCTCAGTTAAAATTAGCATTAAATTAATAGAAGGACAGACTGCAGAAAAGCAATGGATCAGTAAATATCTATGTTTTCTTACTCGCTGCCTACTGGATGAATTAGTGTCTGGGAACATCTGGAATAAGTACTCTGCTTTTCCCCCCACTTTCCTTCCACTTGTCTCCCCTGCTCCTCAGTTCCTCTCCTCCCCCAAAATGCCTGGAGCAGGAAAAACTTCACTGCCTCATGATACAGCCTGGTTTTACTAGGAGAAGGTTGCCCTCTTACCTCACCCTACTCAGTAAGTGGAACCAAACACAAAATAAAACCCTCTAGGCAGCTCTCATATTACAAAATGCCTTGCCTTCCTTTCACCTTCAATTCATTAACAGTGGTAACTGATAAGAAGGAGCACTTTTTTTTCCAGAAGAAGGCAATGCCGCCTTCTTTTTTCCAGAAGGCGGCTGTTATATTTCTGCTGTTTCTTTTTCCCTTCCTATGACCTTATGCTACTGCTGCTACGCATCAGTCATCATTATCTGCCGTGGCTTTTTGCAATGTTCTTCAACAAAGTCTTTCTTGTTCCCTTTAGCATTTCATCCTGTAGTGATGATGATTGCATGGGGTCTGGCAGGGATGCCACAGCACGATGTGAGACGTTGTTTCAAATGTCCTAGAACTTGCCTTTTTCAGGCCAGGTCTTCAAACCTTTTCTTGAAGAAAGGGACACATTTGTGATGATGTGATATTGGTATGTCTTTGGAAAATGGGTATTTTTCATTCCCTGGTAATATCTGTATGATATCTGAAAAATATTTCAACGCTCCAAAAAAATCTATGAGTATCACATCTTATATTCATCTTAGCAATAGACCTATGGCTTCTTAGCCAAAATACCTCTCTCATGTACATTTTAAATCAAAAGACTGGCTTTTGCACCTGGGAAGCTATCATTATCCGAGGTAAAATATAGAGACAAGTACATACCAGCATGAATTTAATGGGAAAAGCCTGCAGATTTGCCTCCTGTTGTTCACAGAGTCATTGTAAAACCCCAGAGAATTAGGAATAAGCCTACTTCTATTCAAAATACAGCAGGAAATGTTCTTCTTAAGTCATTTTACACAGAGAAACAGTTTATCAACCCAAAGACATTATGATTCTGGAAGTAGCAATAACATATGGTTTATTCTTCTTACCTGATCTGCTGCCTATGCTCCGTTTCCCCAAGCTGCTTATATTTTAGTCCTATGTCTGCTCTGACAGATCTTTTACAAAGCAACTGTAGACCTGCCAGCAATTCAGGAATTAAACCAACAACCATTTCTGATCAAAAGGAGAAACACTGTCAGGAAAGCAAGATATAGCAATTTTTTTTTTTTTCTTTTTTTTTAAATCAATGTCTTCATTATTACATTGTTACTCCTGTGCCTGGATTTCACATGACTTCAAAATAAGATACCAAAATGGCAAACTCAGAAACACTTTGCATAGACCAGCTCCAGAGCAAGGAGGAGGAGGGCAGAAACAGGTGCAGAAATACATAAGCTGGCTATACATGAACCTGCTCGTGTCCAGCTTTTTTGTAAACACATCTAGGCTGTTCTAGCCCTGTATTGATAAATCCCCGATTGAATCATGACCCCATATTCCACCTGTTCCTAAGCAAGTCCCCACACTGATAGTTGTGGAAATATATTCAAGATTGAATCCAAATTTCCTGAAACAATGAGGCTTTGATTCTGCTGTGCAAATGATTAGGTTACTGGGGTGGGAAGGGAGAGAGAGAGGCAGAGCAAGAAAGAGGAAAAAATTGTGACTGCTGAGCTATTTTAACCAGCAAAGAAGCCATGTTCTGTTTTCTGCAGAACTGGATGTAATGGGAGTGTGTAGGTCCTCTCAGGCAATAAAAGTGGAATACTTTATGCATCACGAGATATATTTTGCACTTCTCAAAACTGTCAAAAAGCATCTAAGCAAGTTGGGAATCTTTGGACTTCTAAAGTAACAGAAAACCCAAATGCATCTTGTGCTAGGGAAATGAAAAGGAAGGTTTACAAGGGTTTTTATAGTAAATTAAGTCCTCCTTAAATCTTTTGGAGCATCTAATTTTAAATCTGTTTCTCAGAAAACTTTTGCCTATTCCTAGTTGGCAGAACAAAGAAAAATGCAGGGACTCTTCCTTTAAAAGAAAACAAAATTACTTAGGAGATCTCAAGGCAGGAGAGAGGACCAGATTTAGAACTGCTTCTAGAAACCTGCAGGAAGGTTACTAAAAAATTTCTGCAAAAGCAATATTTAGAAATAGATATGTTTTATAACAATAAAGAGACTTTTAGAGATTTTTCTTTCCATCAGTTTAAACTTCTTTTGTAAAACATAATTATTGTACTGGCAAGTCTATACAAAACCTCAGAATATCCTTTTTTCTTCCCTTATTTTTTCCTATCTTCACTTTCAATTTTACTGTCTAATGCCTCTTCATAAACAAATATGGGTGAATATGGAACTACTGCAGGAGGAAAGAGAGAACGAAATAGAGTTTCTTACTCATGTACTGAGGACTTGGTAAGGCAGTCACGTACCAGGGTGATAATAACGGCTGGATACAGACAGCTCGATTTTCATTGTGCTTTAGTGCTCCCATTTTCATCTGAAACTTGAAATTTGAACTCATGCAAATGCTGGACAGAATGGTTAAAAAAAAAAGTATTTTCCCCCAGAACTAAATAAACCCCCAGATTTATTTTAAAATCTAAGAAATTTGTGGTTTAAGCATGTGGCAACAGTCAGGAACTTTAATAATTAATTTTGGAAGGACCCCCTGCATTAGATTCATTGGACATCAATGCACTAATAGAAAACCGGACTGAAGTTAAGAGTATAATAGTTAACACAGCAATTGTCAGATTATAAACCAAGCTAAACACATATAAAATAAAGCATCAACTGTGTACACATGATAAAGTAAATAATCACAGCATTAAGTATAATTATCTCTAAATCCAACAAAAAAACCTTCAATCTGCTAATGATAGTGTAATAATTTTCAATCTGAATCCAAAACACCCATAAAAAACCCAATGCAGTTGGCAAGAAATGCTTTTAAGTGTCCGGAATTTAAGGAAAAAACATAACTATCTTAGTGGAAATTACTTACGAACTTCATTCATGGTGGCACCACCTAGACTGCACTCATTAGAATATTTTCTAATATGTTCCAATAAAATTAATATTAAAAAGTTATGTCCTCTTAATTTCTGCTTTCTTCATCTCTTGTGATTTCTATAGCTAGTGCTATAGGAAGTGATTCAACTCCTTGAGCCAGTTTAAAAGAAGATGAGCGATAAGCACTGTACAATGAAAAGCCAAGAGCTGACGTGAGCTGAACTGCATAAAGGGTTCAGGAAACGATCAGTCACTGTTCCTGCAATGGTAACACCCGAAGGCTGAAGCTGGCACTGGAGAGCCGTGGTCCTAGGTGCTGTACAAATACTGAGGGATACACCCAACCGCAAATGAGTAAGATTTTGTTTTTCCATTTTCCCAGATGGAAGTTAGCATTGTCCCGGGTAAGAGGTAGAACAATTGAAACTGACTTTTGCACTTTCTTGGGGTAAAACCGTGTCTATTCATCTATGATTATTGGTGACCTTACAGGAGAATTTTTCAGATGGCTCCTCTGAGCATCGCTGGCTTTGAACGCTCAGCAGCTGACTTCCCAATAGTCAGTCATACACTGCTTCTCTCCTTCCTGGTTTTCCTCAACCATGATGACTGCTCTGCATTCCCATTTTAATTATTTTTTCAAATCTCTCTCACTCTCCGTCAGACTTTAATCATCTTGGATGACACCTCTCTAATTGAGAAACTCCAAAGCATAAATAAATGTAATAAAATAATATTTACTGTTAATATACCACCCTAAGACTTTTATCAATTAATTATAAATAACATAGAACATAATAGCCATTGCAAGTTAATGATGGATTAATTTTTTTTGTCTGAGTACAGGAGTTGGTTTACAGGCATTAGACTTAGACATCTCGGAACACATAACATTACCATCAATTATGAAAATATATCCCTAGTGTGGTCTGCAAAGGGCCTGTAAAAGTAATCTCAGTGTACATAAGCAACACATATGTAAACTAACAGCAGATCAACAGATTTTTTTTTCCTTGCTAAGTATATGCAATTCAGAGAAAAAGATATATTCAAAACAAGAAAAACAAAGCTTAAACAGGTGATAGGTTGAGTTCAGCTTTCTACTGTCCTAGGAAAACTGAATAAAACAGATAGTAACTGGACATTTTAATGCACCATCTAGCATCATTCTCAGGTGATTCTGTTATGGACTACGGAAATTTAGCTGGCAGAGAAGGAACTAGAGACCATATGCTTATAGCACCTAAATACAGAAAGTCCAAACACACTCCAAATCCAAGAATTAATAATTAGGAAAATATTCTGTCCTTTCAGTTCACAGCAAGTGGTACCACAAGTGGTTAATGAACAGGCAGAAATTATATTACATGTCAAGAAAATTTAGAACTGCATGGCACCCTTCCCAGATAAGTATTGTCTTCAAATAACCAGTTTAAATGGTATAACCCTACGCACCAGCTTGCGCATATATGCACTTCTTATTTTAAAGCAAAATGTGTCACTGTAATTCAAACTATTCTGTAATGCAGAGTAACTGGCGCTCAGCAACATACAAACACATGCACAGATCAACACATGGAAAATGATCTTTGTAATCGCCAGGACAGAATTTCTTTGAATCTCTTCCATTATCATTCTTGTTTGCTTTTTGGTGGTCTCATGGGACTGAGCAGCTGACCTCCCAACAGACCACCCATATCCTTGCTGGTTATTCTCTGCCATGGTGATTGTCCTCCATTCCCATTGAATTGTTTGCCAAAGTTTCTCTCTCTCTCTCTACATCTGATACATCAAGTTCGTTCTCCTAGGAGATACTTTTATTGCTTCTCCCACATCTTCTTCTTGGTTGTTTTAAGAAAATTTTCCCTTTTTAAGGTTATTGAGGATTCTGATGTGCGAGGCTTTCCTGCACAATGCTGTAGGTCTTGTTTACTTTAATTTTCTCTTAACTGCGTGGCTTCATTAAAAGCAAACAAAATCCAAGCCTGATTAAACTCAAAGGAAATAAGTGATTTCCATTTGCTTCTCTTTGGACTGAGCTCCCCAAGAATAATGTTACTCTCTTTCTCAGTCTCTTTTGGGTGGGGTTTTCTTTGAAGGTGTCTAATTCTGGACTGTGTCATTTTTTACCTCATACTGCTGCATATATTTTTCTCAACATTCATATATTTGAAAGCTGTTAAGTCAAAATTGCATATTATTTCTTTTATAATGACAAGGTATGCACATAATATGTAAAACCTGTGAGATACCACTCACTGTTTACCTCTCATCTAAAAGAAATCACCTCCTTCACTTCAAAAGAACAGATTTCAAGCTTGGATCCCTTGAACTGAGCAGCTGATGAAATGAATGTATTTAATACTAATGGCTTTAACTAACTAAGCAACCAGTGTGGTGTTTAGCCTTCTTAATGTGTTTCTATATCAGATGTCACTAATGGAATTTAGTGGATTTAATTCTCTCCTGCTTAAAAGCTTTTATTTATAATAGGTTTTCTGGGTATTAATGTTGTAAATTTAAATTATAGTAATTAGAGAAGTTTACTTTAATGTCCCATGAATTCTACTGCTGTCTTTAATAATGCAACTACTTTTCTAGGGCTTTTTTTTCCCCTTCTCATGCAAAGTAATGTAAGAACAAAACCTGATCATGCCCAATGACTACCCAGAAACTCTTTCTTTGTATAATTATTAAGGCATGAAATAAGATGGGAAAATAAGCTATCCAAACTTATTACATATCAGTTAAATACCACGGGATGATACTTTTCTGAAATTCAAAGATTACCTAAGGCAGTGAAGAACCCCTCGCCATCCTTTTTTGGCAGGTGCAAACAATCTGGGCAACTTGTTAGAACTGAAGGGATTAAAGAGTTGAGGAATTGGCCGATGGAGAATAACATGACAGTAGAGAAGCTTAAGTATTAGACCCCTAGGGAAATTATTTGAGAATGTCAGTATTTGTTGAAATCGAGCATTTATCAAAGGTAAATACATGTGCTCTTTAGAAATATCTACCTGACTCACAGAAAAGTTATCTGTACATTGTCCTCAGAGGGACCTACTATTTCAAAGCAGCACACTGAGGAGTTGATAACAACAGAAAGCAGACCAAAGAAAGCATCATACCCCCTCCGCTCCCCTATTCCTCCTGTGCTACAGAAACACCCCAGCTTTTCTTAATTTAACTGAAACACTCAAAGTAATGTTCTGCTGCATACAGGCTTAAAAAAGAAATTGAAATACATTTTCATTTTCTGACCTGTTCCAATTTCTTAACACAACATGAATCTTGGCACCTATTGTCGGGTGCTTTTCAATGTCACTTTCTTTGCAACAATACCCCTGTATGAAAGGGAATGTAGTTAACTTAATTCCTCTTACTTAGGTTTTTTGTTGGAAAATATCTCTCACTACAAGCATTATATTTAGCAAGTGTTCCAAAAGGTTGATAAACTCCATTAAAACAGAGTGGCAAAGAAACACACAGCTGAACTGTATCCTTAAATTCTTTCACTACATCTAAGGAAACAGCTAGAGAATTCAGCTTAGAACTCCAAAGAGACACATGAACAATATTTTCTTTTTACCTGAGCAATATTGTTGTGCAGGCATTTTAACCTTCTACTGTCCTAAAAAACAACGCAACCAAGTGCTTGAGAGCCTTATACAAGAACTGTGGGTGACAGAGGGCTACCTTAATTTTGCATAACCTGTAGGTGCTCACTCCTGCTTCACAGCATCCTCTCACCATCCACTCATGGTATCACAACTAAAACAGCTTCCCAGCCACTGTTATTTATAGCCAGCAAACTGAGGTAACTCGGTGCCAATTAGCCAATTATCTGAACTCACCAACCTATTGAGCTAATTCTGCAGCCAGCCAAACGAATGCCACAGCTCTCATTTCAACAACAAACTGCAGATTCATCCCAGCACATACTCACAGCGCTCGCTCTCATGTTTCATAAAATCACATAAAGAAAAAACAGCTGACTTATTCTAGTGAGTATCTTATCACTAGTGGTACTACCTCCTCTGAGCGCTGTTTGTCTGTTCATTTTGTGTGCAAAATTATGTCTTGAATTAAAGACCCAGAAATGAGGTTATTGAGATTAATCTTTTGCCTACGTTCTTACTCTAGGAGTGTTAGCAGCACAGGGATCTCCATGCAGCTTTTCCAATCTCCATAAGCTCTTGACATATTGAGTTCACCTGAGCATTAGCAGCAGTTGCTCTTGTTGGCAGTTTCCTTCACTCTCAGCTTTGAGATCTGAACTCTCTTTTCACAGCAGAAAAACCAGATAGATTTCAACAGGGTTTCCTAAAGAGGCTTTGGCCCGCATAGTGATTAACCAGAAATTATGTGATATCGTTTCCTAAGTGAGACTGGATGTGAATTTTTGTGATCAGCTTGGAGGAAGTGATAATGTACATTCCGGTTTTATGAACATCTAGATAATTCGTTCTCAAATCAGTCCAACAAAGCAATACATGTGGGCAAACCCAGGGAAGGAAGATCAGAATTTGTATTTTTGAAGGACATGACTTTGAGATAATCTAGCTAGCCCCTGGCTTAAAGTGAAGCCAGTCATCTGTATCTTCAGCCTCTTCCGGATGCAGATTTGTTCTTCTGCCTACAAAAGATAATATTTCATGATGTGCTTTCCTTTTTGTGCATTATCAGTAAGCAAGATGAGACAGATCATTGCGGTTGTGGTGACCTGCTGGGGGGCCTGGTCCTCCCATAACGCCGGCAGGACTCATCGCTGCATGCTGGAGATCTCAGTCAGTGATGGAGCTCAGACACGTCAGTGCTTTGGCTAGGAGATGCTGGAGGACAATCTTAATTCAAGAGATATTCTTTGCTGTTGTTTTTAAGGGATGCAGGTACTGCTCAGTTTTGAAAGGCAGCCAAAACACAGTGGGAGCTAAAGAGTGAGAATAACAGACTGGGAAAAATCACATAATAACAGATATAATTTAGTAAACACATACATAACTATGGAAAACTCCTGTACTATAACTGATGGGTAAGAAGGGAGCATGCCAGCACAGGTACGGTGTGTAATAATGTGATACAAGATCTTGCTTTATTCACGCTTACACAGATAACTCAAAACCTTCTTTTTTTTTTACTGCTTCAAATAATTCAGCAATATCCTTGACGAGGTTCAGTCTGTGAAGCCAGTTGTGTTGGAACAAGGTGTTGATGATCCTTATTTTCTGTAAATTTCTAGAGTTTAATCAAATACAATACAATGGTACTGTATTAGTTAACCTCATTGGCTAAAATGGGGCATAAAATAAAGTTTAGGTTTGCATAAGCTTTCTTCACAGAAACAGTTTCACCCACAGAGACGACTATAGTGTTCTGGTTTTGGAAAGACATAAGGAATATAAAGCCTAACAAATCTCCTTTCCCATAATTCCCGCTCCTTAATTCACCGGGAGCTTCATCTTCCCTGTCGTCACCCACAGAGCACTGCATTTCACACCAGTAGCACCAGTTCCTCCCTGAGGAAGTTCATAACAGCATATACCCCCAAAACACACTGCCCTGCAGCCACCCGAGGAACTGAAAACGGAGAAGTTACGTTGCCAGCGAGCAGATCTATTCGGTAACTTCCAAAAGGAAAGTGCGAATGCTTATTTCTGGGTATGCAAAGAGCATTGTCAAAATTGCCTTTTAGGGAATGTGCTGATGAATGTAATCGAGAGGATATCACACAGCGAAGTGAAGCCTACCATATGGCAAAAATCAGAAGACGCATGGGCTGTTCCCACGTATGAAAACAGCCTGTAGGCACAGGTAACAAAATAAACATGCAGCAAACCCAATCAGAAGCAGAAAGGAAAATAAGCTTGAGTAAGTTAGAAGATGCTCTTCAAGTATGCACGACAAGAAATCAGGGAAACAAAGTTAGTTATCAGTCACCACAGAATGGCAGCTTTTAGCCTAAGCAAAAAAAAAAAAACAAACCACAAGGAACAATTCACTATAAAATAGAGGTTTTATTGACTTACTAAATTAAAAATCCTCTTCTCTGACAGCTCAAGAGATTTAAATGAAACAAAAATAAACAAACAAAAGCCACCTCAGGAAAAACGCTATTTGTTTATTTAGTGTGTTTGTGGTAGCTTCTAATTTAAATGAGTTTCTTTGTCAGTGCTATGGAAGCAATCTCCTCCTGGTATTCATCAAGCTCACAGAGTGAAAGTACGTGGTGAGGAAGCCCCCCATTACTACATTATCGCAATATTAACGATCATGGTAAACTACGTATGCTGAAATGGTTCTACCTTTGGAAAACAATGAACTTTGCTGGATGCATTAGTATGCAATATGCTATATATATATTACCAAGGACGAAGAAACTGTATCCCAAATTCTTTATTACTGATCAATTCATTTCCCAGATGCCACTGGTGTAATACATCTGAGAATATTAGGCAATGAGTAGGCAAGTTATTGATTCTGTAAGTACGCTCTTTTTCTGGTGAACTCACATATTTTTGCCATAATGTAATTGTCATGGACACCTATGCACATTACCACTATATTTAAATGATGGGGTTCAAAACTCAATATTACTGCTACAGTAAACAAAGTTTTTTATTTAGCTCATTACTCACTAAGTTTATGTATGTCTGGGGAAAAAAAAAAAATCTGAGCTCCACTGTTCATATGTCATGAAGCCTTAATTAAGTACGGAGTAATCACCTCAGCTATACTATTTATCTATGTTCCTCCTATAATGAGGGGAGGCAGACATCTCCAGAAGGTGAGCAATGCCATCCAGTCTTCAAATACTTGAGATGGGTGATATGAATTTCCCTTTGGAGCGTCCTGTATCTCTCAATTGCCTGTAGAGGAATCCCAGATTAACTAGCGCAGACTATTTTGGCACAGCTAATATTGCTTCGATCACCTCTCTGCAGGTTACAGTGCTCATCACAACTGCAATATTTTTATGACTAAGGGAAGATCTTATGACATTTTTCTATTTTTCAGGAGCTTCATCTTTAAAAACAACATAGCCCCTACTCTTATTAAAAAAAATGTTCCCTTTTTAAGCCTTACTATTAATACTGTGAGAAAAATTATTTCAATATTGCAAAATCCTTCTTTTATAGTAGTAGCTAGAATGAAGATTTTCAAAATAAAATTGATCTCATATATATTTTTGGGGCTTATATATATATATATAAAATACTATCCTAATGCTTCAGCAGGCTATCTAGTTATAATAATAGTTATAACTAATGCTATTAGTTATGCAACAGTGTATTGACAATAATGCAAAATGCCATAGTATGCAGGGAGTATAAACAACTTAATAGTTTGATCTCAATAAAAAATAAACTGAAAAATATAGAGAACTCTTGGCTTCTGCATGTGTGCGTATGGAGGTATGGTCTTGTTTTGCTAATTTCCTTCCTTTTTACCCCTCTCAGCCACATGCAGATTTTTCACTAATTAGCAAAAATTAGTGAAAGAATCACAAAAAGAAAAGCAAGTGCAAGTCTGAGCAATTATACATTATAAGTTTCCTGCAAATGCTGCTGAACCAGACAAGCGTATGTTTATATCTGCATGAAAATGTGTTATATACAGTTATTACTTATCTAAAGTTAGCTAGAAATAGATACTATTTTATTTCAAGTTATATAATAAGCTAGAGCAGCAATTGGTGATTTTTTTCACTTCATTAAAGATACGAGACAGACATTCTGCATGGCTGCGCTCACACTATGTATTCTGTAATGTCCTGGGCCCATTGTAGTCAACGGCAGAGTCATAGACGATATAATCTTCGAACAATAAACCTCAGGGACCAGGATCCAATTACAGTTGATGCTTTTCCTTTAATATCACAAGAATCTGTACAAAACTGCTCGAATAGCAGAAAGGGAAATAACTGGTCAAAATTTTTTAAACTATAGATTGAAGTAGTTAGTTTTGTTAGAATATGTATCTGTTTTCTGAAAACAAAGCAAAATAGCATTAGTGCGTTTCCATTCCCATAGAACTTGGCGTGCTTCAACCTAATCTATTAATTTGTCTGTGTGATAAGGTAGAGAAGATTTTCAATACATACAGAAAGCATTGAAAATATAGATTCAATTTGCGAAAACGTAAAGCGACATTCTTAAAAAAACCGCGCTGCTTCTGTTTTCTCTTTTCCCCCATCCCATGAGCAGTGACAGCCATAATTACGGTCGGATATACCTATTTCTGGGTGCTGCCAGTGAGACTAGTGATTCGGGGAGAGCGAGTATACGGCTATGAGGACGCTCCGGAGCTGGGTACCACATGTAGAAGGAGCAGAGGATGAGCAGAGGGTGGCAGGGGAGCGTGATCATGAGAGCTGAAAGGACTGGGAGCGGGGAAAGGAAATGAAATGAAAGGATGAAAAAAGAGACAGAGAAAATGTAGCATTGGCTTGAAAAAAACCTTAGTGGACGTGTAAACGATATGGTTAGTGCTTTAAAAAGGACAAAAGCATCTGTCACATGAAAGCCAGTTAAGGTTACAGATCTTATTAGCCTCATATGAAAACAGTTGCTGCAGACCCCACAGGGATGCTTTATTTGTGTTATTAGGAGAGAGACCAGATTTCATCATACTGTTTCCTCGTAACTGACAGAAACCAAGATTATTTTAACGTTTAATTATTGTCCCAGGCATGAAGAAAGAGTAAAAGTATGCAGCTTTCTTAGGCTTTAACTTTGCCACCCTAACTTTTTGGGGACAGAATAGGTCATGACCTCTTGAGGCCCCTTCCAAACTGGATCTATTACCTACGATTCATGGTTCTTTCCTTAGGGATTTCTCCTTAACAGAGGGATATCATTAACCCGCTTAAGGGTTTCTGGATACTATCTCGACCACACAGCTCTTCAACAAGAGCTAAGGGATCATCTGTTTACTCTATGCCCCAGGTCTGCCATGTTTCTTTTAGGATCTGCTCCTAACTCTGCTTCCATTTCAGGCTTACCAGAGGTTTGGGTTTTCCATGGAAAAAGGACCTACACGTGGTTCTTCCCCTCAGGACACACAAGTGGTTATTTTGACCTCCCATTTCTGTCCAGATTTCCAAATACTCAATAACTGTCTCCTTAATATAGATCAAAAATATACTGGCTTCTTAAAACTGTTCCAAAATATGTCGGCTCCAGCTTTGAGGACAACACTCTGCCTTTTGCTCCAGTGGTTCCACCAGTATAGGTGCATCCGTGTGTGGCACAGTTTTGTGTTGGCTGCCCTTCCGCTAACCCATCACTCACCTCTTCCAGGTAATGAAGAAACCGTACTTGGACAAACAGACTCTGGACTGAACAGCAGCGGGTGCTGTTCACCTATATCATCACTCCCACGTTTTCAAGTTTTGGCTGAATGGTGCCCAGTCAACCGGTGTCATTACTGCCAGAGGCAGCGCTGTCACCTTCTGACTCCGCCGGACTGCTTGTCCGTACTCCTGAGCTATTGGAAGCGGTTAGGTTTTTCTCCATGAGAGGCCACAAAACCAGTCAGCCAGCCTACATCTTCCCATATCTGGAGTATTTTCAGGCACTGGAAGTTTTTTTTTTCTGATAAAATTAAGTGCTAAGCCTCAGTTTTTCAAAGTGATTCTCCTCAAGAGGATTTTAATTGCAGAGAGCATTACACAGCAAAAGTAGTTAATCACTCTGAAAACTTAAGCGTACCTTTTTCCAAAAATGGTTTTAGAAACCAACCTTGCTATTGCACCTTCAGCAGTACCTTTTTATTGGGACCAGTGCCTGAGACCACCATCTCCGTCTGCGTTAAATAGCAGCTTGCGGTAGAAGTCAACTGGGCTCCTTGTGCAGTGAGGAATTCTGCTGCATGAATAAATAGATCTGATACAACTATTTTTTTAATTGCCTGTATTTCCATACTGCCCATGTCCATGTTGTTGCTATTGAATATGTCTAAAATTGCACCAAGACCTTTTAAAAAGGGGAAAATTGTATTAGTTTATCCAAAAAACTAAAGCTGGTTGTTGGAAAGATTACTTTTGATGATTTTAAAATAATATTTAAAATAATAATATTTAAAATCTTGCAAAGTAATATGCTGGCTTAACACTTTTCTTTTCTTCAGAAAAGCACTTTAATTCTGATTTTAGCAGGGTTAGTACAGTTTACCTGAAAAACTTGAAGTGTCTTCAAGAAAAGTTCAGTTTTAAGAGTCTAGAGCTATAATGTTTTTGAATTAAATTTTCCCTACTCCCTAAATGAAAATACTGATCTAAACACTCAAAACACTACCTGTTGCCTACCCATCAATTTTCTCTACCAGTCTTCCTGGAAAAATCAAGCTTATATCTATTAGACCATGCATAATACCATCTTCAGAAACAAATGGGAAAGAAACAAATTTGCAAATGTTAAACTGCATGTAGCGATGGAAAAAAGCTGATAAAATGGTCAGTTTGTAGCTGTCTTTTTGCTGGCTCGAATAAACCATAACTTCTTTATAATCTTGATAATTTTACTTTACTATGTTCTTAGAAAAATGGAATTCTTCTTGGCAATGTGCAATTCAGCCATAATCATGCCATTTCAAAAGCCCAGCAAGGCAGTATTTGAAACCTCCCAAGTAAGAAAAGGATAACACATTCGCATAGATCACTGCTCCATTTTCATCTGTCAAAACGATGAGAAAAAAAATGGCTAGAGTCCTAAATATGGCTCATTGCATTTTTCTTTTCATTATGCTTTAAAGTTATCTATTCCAGTGCTTGGCACCCTCCCTATGAGAAATTAAGAATATATGCATTCATCATGCTTGGGCTAGAAATCAAGACACAATAAATACAGTGTCATGAAGAAAGCAGCAAGCTGCTAGAACATAAAATACTAATGCAGGTGTTTACGTTCTTTCATAGAAGAGTTGATATTGTGTTATTTTGATCCATTATCTTGTACAGTGTAATCAAATTCATTAGTGCTGGAATATCTAGCACTGGCTACATGAAGAGTCAATAGAAAAACAGAGCTGTAATTAATGAAGAGAAAAGTGATTATCAGCAGCAAATCAGGTACTTATCAGCATGGCAGTGAAGTGAGAGCTCCAGAACTGACTTCTACTTCTCCCACAAAATCAAAACTCAAGACGCTACTGATTCTGTACAAAAAAAGCCTGTTTTGAAGTGTTTTAACCCCAGGTGTCACACCGACAGGATGCAGTGATCATGCTGCTGTGTAGCTCATTGAACTATTCTACTTCAGAAAAGGCTGCTTCCAGGGCTGCTGGAGACTCAGAATCAAACTCGGCTCAAATTCAGATGCTGAAGTCCTCTTATATCCTAGACACCATCTGGAAGATCGTTGGTGGGAAAGAGGATTCAAACTTTTAAGCTGTATATTTTGCTGAAGGTGTTTTGCACAGACTTGTACCGCTATATAACTTTATAGAGAAAATTTTTATTGTTATTACTTCAAGGCTGTATTAGAGGTCACTAGAACTTAGGGATAAATAACAGTTTGAATATCTAATATATTAATGTTTTTATAACAATGTCATTGTGTTCCTAAAGGAACACAAAACGGATAACATGGTCTGCAATTATTTTATATGATTACACTTTTAGCAAAAAAAATCGATCAAAAAATGTTCTTTCTTTCATATTGTCATTCCAGTTTAAATGTGGTTATTGTTAGCTTCTCCTTCCATCAGCTGCATTCAACATTTGTGTATTGCATACACAACTAGCCAGCATTTACTGAACAGAATTTGCAGGGGAGAGAGATACTAACGTGTCTGTATCTTTGTGATGTTATCTAAGGGTAGGAGCTCTAATAGCCTGGTTACCAGACAATCGGAAAAGAGCTGCCAAACTCTCCGCCCCGGAGCTGCTGTAGAACAGCAACTAGCAATAAACTGGGGCACCATCAAATACTGACCCCAGTCCTTTAAATATACATATCACAATATGAGCAATATCGTAATTTTGATCCAAATTTGAGAATAATTGTGTTAAATCAACAATACATTTGACAATAGATCAAAGAAATCTCTGGAACAGAGAATGAGTTAATCGTGTCCCTGTAGAGAGAAATAATGCATGACCTGGTGAACTTCTCAGTCTTTATTTTCCTCATTGTCCACTCCAAAAACTTTAAATGTTGACTTTATTCATTATTTTAGTAATTCCAGTTGTCCACTCTACTTAATACTCTACTAAGTAGAATTATGTTAACTACATAAAAGTAAAAGGAAAGCTTTTGTTGACCAGTCCGTGCTTTTATGGACTGCTCTGGCTAAATACTGATTCATTAAGCATCCACTAACTCCTCCTCATTGTTTTGTTACGTCATTTTGTATGTGTTTATTTTCCATCAGCTATTTGCAACTGTGGTAGGCAATACTTTGTTATATGATTTATAATCATATATGTTATGCTGAACTCAAATAAAGTAGTCCAGTAATGCAACCACATTGCAAAACCAAAATCCCATAACTCTGTCTCTGCAGCCATCTGTACCTTCCCCTTCTTAAAAATCAAAGCCAAGTCTCCTTGGTAGGAGAAGGGAGAGCAGGTAAATTTAGAACTTCACTTTCTTGTTATGCTAGCATGGCACATTGCACAAAACTTACCTTCTCCTATAGAAATTGTTCAAGTTTTGGAGTTCTTTCTGGATAGAAAAATCAAACAAAAAGTAACAGCGCTGCAGTAAAATCGTCCTCGTTCTCATTGAGATAGATTGAGATACTGTTGCATACGTCACTTTTAGGTCACCATTGAAATCGATATGTGTTTCCTAATTTTATGCTGCTTGATGTCACTGTTAGATTAATGATACACAATAGACAAGGTCATCTGTGGTCAATATTTGCTTGGGTTTTTTTTTGCTTTAAATTCAGGGATAAAGCACATACCCTATCCTAAATAACCTGACACTACCATGAAAAAACAAAGATGAAGTGTTTCATTGATAGTTTTTTTGTATTGCATCCTTACCAAAATTATCTCTTTGCGTTTAATGATGGCCAATACTATGTTTTTTGGAAATTACATTAACAGAAAATTCTCACTTTTTAAATTTTATAAAAGCCCCCCAAACTGAAACCACCTGTCTTTCTATAATTTGCTTCCTTTTTATTCCTGCTCTGCTTCATTCCCATTTTTCTTTGGGAATATAAGAAAAATGGGAAAAGAACATGTGTAGGGAGGAACCCACACCTTGGAAAAATCTTTACATATAAGAGAGAAAAAATATTTCAGGCATATTGCGGAAAAATAAGAGGCTGGGTTGTTTTTGTTTTTTAATGAAAAATATCTGTTAAATTCTTTTTTTCAGATATTACTTCTGCACAGCATTTAATAGAAAAAATTTAATAATGACACCCACACAAAACATTGGTTCACTTTCATGCATTTTAATTGCTTAACTATCATGATCCTCTAATATTTTTTTAATATTTTAATCACCTTATTTCCCTTCACTATTTTTCACTTTTGTAGTTTTCCTGGCTTCTGCCATAAGGAACTAGCAACACTACATAGATATTAAAGACTGGTTTTGTAGCTTTTCTTTAAGCAATAAATTATAAGTTACCTCATAACCTGCCTATAATAAAGAGATTTGTGACCTTATTTCCTTGAGTCCAAACTGCAGGTAATTTCCATAAGCACCTGAAGTATATTTGAGTTACCCCTTACTAAATTAAACATTGATTTTTTTTCTTACATTCTTAAATTTATTCCTTCTGTATTTATTTTTTAAATAAGAAGGAACCCATTTTCTACTATCTAAAGAGCACACGTGATATACACAGTTTTTTTAATATAATTTTTTTCCTGAAGCTTGGCATTTTTCAGGATCCATGGCTGTATTCAAGGACAATCAATGGTTTTTAAGAACTCTCAGTTTAAAGTATTTTTAAGGAATGCCATTCTAATTAATTTTATTTTCTCATTAGAAGTCCAGAGTAGTTCATGAACCTTTGTCTTGCATTTATGTCAAAAAACAGATCCTCAGTTGTGGTAGATCAGGTTGATTTTACCTGGAATGAACAGATTTTGTCAATTTATACCAAGTTGAAAGATCTAGCCCTCATATATTAACATTTCTTGTTAACAGTAAAAAAGAAAAATATATTTTTTATAGCATTTATATTCTATGAATGTAGCTCCTGCACACAAAATGAATATACTGCCTATATTGACAGAATTGGGTTATTTTTAGGGAAGATTCAAAACAAGACAACTGCACAATGTAAAACCAGAACTGTTGTCCCCCTTTTTCTCAAGTGGGACCCACCTGTAATACCAAGGGCAGATACTTTACTGTTTAGAAAAATCTCTTCTGACACGTGAATATTATAGGCTTATCACACAGTCCAAAGCTCTCTGTTTTAAGCAAGCGAAGTATGTGTGGCTCATTCATTTCCATATGCCACATAAAACCCTCTCCTACTGGGTAAATTAGGAGTTCCTAAAATTGCTGTATTATTGATGGCAGAATAATAATTTAGAATCATTTACATAACTCATATAACACGGTTCTATCTTGTAAATTATGTGTCACTGGAACGCCTAGCTCCGAAGCTGCAGTCAGGGAAGCCCGACAGTTATGACTGAATCTTGGCTCCCTTGACACCAAGGATGATGTTACTTCTCTCAAATTGCCTTTTAATTGGTGGGTAATGTTCGAGTATGCATAATGCTTGAATTTCAGTGCAAAAGAAATCATAGTCATGTATTTGCTACCACTGGTAGTTTTCATTAAGGGCTCCATAATATGTCTATCCCTCTTTTGAAACTCATCATACTTTAATAGGTGCCTGTGCTGCATTCGGGCACCTCTGCTGCTGAAAGATGCGTGACCCCCCAAACCCTTGATATGTCCTGGATCAAATGGGATGCTTTTGGGTTTGCATAGCTATGAGCAGTCCCCTTCAGAACTGGGCCTCTACACTAATAAGTCTTAAACAGGCAATAAAACTCTTTCAAAGAATGGCGTCGCTATGTTTTAATGAAGAAAAATGTTTTTCTTTTTATAGTGTGTTGTGGCTTAACCCCAGCCAGCAGCTAAGCCCCACACAGCTGCTTGCTCATTCTCCCCCAGGGAGGATGGGGAGAGAATTGGAATGGTAGAAGTGAGAAAACTCATGACCTGAGATAAAAACAGTTTAATAGGTAAAGCAAAAGCTGTGCGCACAAGCAAAGCAAAATAAGGAATTTATTCACTGCTTCCCATCAGCAGGCAGGTGTTGTCTTTTCTAGGAAAGCAGGGCTCCATCTCCCATAACAGTTACTTGGGAAGGCAAACACCATCACTCCTAACATCCCTCCTTCCTCCTTCTTCCCCAGCTTTTATTGCTGAGCATGACGTCATATGGCATGGAACATCCCTTTGGGCCATTGGGGTCAGCTGTCCCGGCTGTGTCCCCTCTGAGTTTCTTGTGCACCCCCAGCCTACTTGCTGGTGGAGCAGCATGAGAAATGGAAAGGTCCTTGATGATGTGTAAGCACTGCTCAGCAATAACTAAACCGCTGTTATCAATGCTGTTTTGGTCACAAATCCAAAACATAGCACCATACAACAATGGTCATTCATACTAAACTGTTCTGAGTTAATGTTTATCAACGCGTCTGTGATACCAAACAAAAATCTATTTGCTGCTTAACAAAAATCTATGCATTAGATGTTTTAATATGATTGATAAATTCTATGTAAGACACTGCTACACAGAAGATGGTCCTAGTAAATGGAATTTAATAGTCAAACCATGATGAAGGGAATTGCACTGATAGTTCAATTGCGCTAACCTAATTAGAGGCAAATTACAAACATCATCTAAGGTGGAAACATCTTCTAAGTAACAGAGATGTCTCTTCCTACTGACCTATTAATTGAATTTGCAGTTTAGGGTTTTGTTGGATTTTTTTAAATTTAAATTTTAAGTTGCTCTCTTCAAGCAAAATATGTTTAGGAAGGTCAAGAAGAGCCCTCACTGGTGTTGTGACCTAGAGAAGCTATTCACAGCCCATTGGCACACCCAGCAAGGATGGGAAATCCTGGATCAGCTCTTCTCTCATCTATGGCATGTAGAAGAGGTCTAGCTGAGGGACATTGATACCACTGGTAAGCAAGGAACCTGGCTGGTGAGCCATGTTCAATAGATTTCTCAATTATACTGCCATCTTTGTCAAGTACTTGGACAAGTAAATGACACCAAGACCAGTGAGGTAAGGTTATAAACTCCCTAAATCAGAATAAAGCAAGCCTTCCTTGGGGACGTATGTCTACCAGGAGCAAGGGATCTCGTCTCTTTAGCACTCCTCTGGCTAAAAGACTTGGGCCAGTCCTTCACTGTCCAGTAAAACGGAGGTGAGAACTCCTGGAAGCCTGCACAAACCAAGGCTAAATACTCTGTGAGAAGGTCTAGGTAAACAGTATCTCCCAGTCGTTCGCAAGGCTGCTCTTGCTCCATGTCCCAACAGACATGGCTTCCCACTGGAGACCTAGGAAAATCATTTCAACTGTTACTTGCATCTTGCTGATTGCTACAGATTATTTTCTAAACTGCTAATATATCCCATTAATACACTGCTTTCTGTTCCGGTACGTGCCCTGCTTCTTCTCAAGGAGATCTGTAGTCCGTGGAATATTTACTTGTCAACGTTAAGGAAGGATTTACTGAAATAAATATTGGTTCTTTCGTCTCCATACAGCCTGTCTGCTTAACACAGCTAATACAGAACGTTGGAATACATTGACTTAATTTGCACTTGACAAAAAACAAATATATATGATTATGTTTGACTGTATTATGTTGCTAATCAGTGTATTCAAGATGGCTGCACGCGTATTATAATAAACTCCCATTTATTATGTATGTGCATGAACTGTATTAAGTCAATACATTGCCTAATTGTGTAGGCAGGAACTAATCTTCCCTGTTATTACACATGTTGCTACGGTTTACTATGACAGAATTAGCTTTTACTTTGAATCTTTCTGTAATATGATAGATTAACAAAGCACTACAATCCCATGAAAGACATCAATGCACTGGGATTAATTTGCTAAACTAATATTTTTCCTCTTATTAGAAAAACACTATATTAACATTTAAATGCCTTGTTTCATCTGATTATCAGGATGCTGTTGTAGTCACTCATGTTTTCTGCATCTGTCAAATCTGTACTCAGCAAATATCAATTCATTTTTAACAAAACCCTAACTACAGCAATTAGTGTTCTAAAGATAAGAATATTACATTCCTCAGGAGAAGCTGAGGCATATTATGTTAATTTGTTTGTCTGCCTCTATATAGGGACACTTGCCTTTAATTAAGTAGATAAGACAAGTTTTAATGAACTCTTTCTAAAATATGAAAGTTGTGATTTAGTTTTAATAAGAGAAAATTTGATGCTTAGTGCATCCTCAGCGGTGTTATTTAGTTCAGACCTTGTAATAACTTTTCATTTTAAATGACAATCTTTATACAATCTGCTTATTTACCCTGAAACATTAGTCCATGAGAGGAATTTAATCCCTTTTCAGAAAGTGAATGTAAGCTCCACATGTCAGCTAAGTCTCAAGCCTGCGAGCATGGATGTACATAAATTTTGTGCTAGCTTTTGGTAGCAGGGAGAACATAACCCATATTCTATGCAGGGAAAAGAAAGTATAGTTAGGGTACTGTCACTTCTGTCCTAAAAATAATAACTCTCAATTCTCAGCACAACTAGTTAGTCTGAATGCAGCACTAAGCTAATTCCAGTTCCAGGGTGATTTTAATTAGTGCTGCTGACAGAATCACATGTCATAATCTGTGATATGCTGCACTGTATAGCATGGACATTCCCTCTGCTGCCAAACTAATACCAAAAAAACCCCACCCCAAACGCTGAGAGGGAAAAGAAAGGAATCTGATGAAAATTGTGACAGGATATGTCTGCAGACATAATTTTAAACATGCATGGTATAGGCTGGGGGATGTTACTTGAAACAAAGGAATTGAAAAGGAAACAAATGCTATTGCTGCAGTGTCACAGGTATGAGGCATCTGACCCCCGAGTGCAGTCCTGCAGAACTAGGGATGCTCCAAGCAGAGGAGGGACTATCTGTAAAACGCAGGATCCCACTTTACTGGTGGAACTGCTGAGAAAAGACCTCTCATCGGCATGAGCAGAAATTAGAATAGAATAGAATAGAATAGAATAGAATAGAATAGAATAGAATAGAACAGAATAGAATAGAACAGAATAGAATAGAACAGAATAGAATAGAACAGAATAGAATAGAACAGAATAGAATAGACTATTTCAGTTGGAAGGGACCTACAATGATCTAGTCCAACTGCCTGACCAGTTCAGGGCTGACCAAGTTAAAGCATGTTAGTAAGGGCATTATCCAAAAGCCAAAGCTTGGCAAAACAAAGCCGGTAAGCCAGACATTGAAAGATGAAACAAAATGTAGGCATTCTGGTGCCAATGATGCAGAGAACACAAGCAAAATGGAAGGAAAGTACAATAACGGACAGGATTTCAGCAGGGGACAAACCTTATGTCTCAACGCTGCAACTGCCTGAGGAAGAAAAAGTAGCAACACACAATAGTATTTAGATGACAGAGGCATCTAATCAAGAGAAAAACACTTATGGTATGACTCAAGTAAATCTAGTGAGTCATAGTACACGAACTTCAGGAAAAAGCCACCCCTCCCCTGTTCGTGAGGGGAACAACGAAATTCATTCCAGCTGGATTCCAGCAGCACAGATACAGTGCAACAGAAGACAGGTACTATGACAAGTCCTCATTATCTCCAGCAAAATCAGTTGGAAGATTGCAAAAACACCACATTATTAATGCAAAAATATTCTAAAAAACCAAGAGATGTCAATGCTTGTTGTTTACTATGGCACACCAGAGTGTCATCTATTGTTATGCCATTGGAAAGTACAACCTCAAAATCAAGTGTCACACACCAGCTTAGTTTTGATGTGACAAAAGAGTGAACACAGACACCATTAGCTTTGTCTAATGTTCTCATTGACTTCAAAGGCAACTTTAAATCCATAGAGATCCACATGTATAGGCCATGGAACTATTAAAATGCAGACTTTCATGACTTCTGCTAGAGTTACCGGAGGGAAAACCAGCAAACCTACAAAGCAGTGAGAGCTCCATACTATTTATTCCATTTAAAATAGATAGGCAAACTGATTAAATAAAAATCTTCTAATATTACAGGGATCTATGCAAACCCAAAACTACTGAGAACAAAAAGAAATCACAGCCTGCTATCAATAACTGCAGACGTCTTAGCAGCTTGAACCTGCCCACTGTTTTGTGGTCAAGAATGAGTTTTTGCACATTGAGTGACGGGTTCCTCCCAGAAGTTATTAGCGGTTGCAAATGTTACAGGCAGAGCACATCATCCAGAATATATTGTAAGGGACAGCAGGACAGGAAAAAAAACCCCAAACTATTGTTTATTGACATGCTATCTAATTTTTGTATTTCAGATGGATCTGTCAACCCTTGAATCAGCCCAACTGTCTAAGGGGCAGGCTGAAATTCTGGGTTCTGCCACAGTCTCTAGACAAACCAGCGAACAAAGTAGGGAGTCACAGGAGGAGATGACTTCCTACCAAGCTAGTGATGTGGAAAAAGTCAGTTTCCCTGAAAGGGACTGAGGAAAATACAGCAGGTTTGTGCTGTAGCATCATGAGAGAAAGAAACTTCACATCCAAAGACAAAGAAAGGCCTGAGACAAATGAAGCTTTATGTCTTTCGGCAGGTCAGATCACTTCAAAAGTGGAAGGCTTGTAAAACCTCAGCAATGCCTGAGAGATGTCATTTCTTTCCCACACCTCATAAATAACCCAAGTACATCACTCAGCCTAGCAGTGGCCCACCTTTTCAGGATGATTTTACCAGCAGGATGGCTGGTAAAGCTGTTTGGCAAGGTGCTCCGTGTCTCGTGAGGCTGTGAAGTGTCTTCTGCCTTGCTGAAGTCAGTGCTCATCCATAGCTTACCTTAAAGCTTTCCATTCACATTTTTAACCCAAAAGCCCAGCAGATACTGAGCGTTTTTAATATTAGCTACCTAAATGGAATAGTAGGAGAAGGCAACCAGATTTGGCATATAGCCAGCCTATGTATTCCAGTATGCCAGAGGGGACAAATGGAGGCCACCTTCCCTGCCTCATGCCACCTTATGGGACATTCTGACCATATTCCATAAGGGGCAAACTGTTTTAAGAAAAGAGAAATGAGAAGACAACAGCCAATATTTTTGGTTTAAATATTTGTGCCTAAATATGTTTGCTTTCACAACCAGCTTACGTATTAAATTACCATATGTTTTGCCTTTACAGAAAATTTAAAGAATTACCTTATTTCCATGAAATAGGTTTCTTTTTAAAAAATTGCATGTTTACTTATTTGTAACGATCTTAATTTAAGTTCACTCAACAGGTTTAGGAAAATAACAATTAAAAATTTATTCAGAGACTTGCATGGTGTAAATTTTTGCAAAACTAGAAATTACAGATATGTTTGTTTTCTCTATTCAAAGCAATGAAGTTGCAACCTTCTTTAATGTAGAAACTGAAACACAGATATAAGGACCTGCAAGTGCAGCTTGTCTGATGTATCCATCAAAATACATCATCTCTACATAAAGAGCTAGAAATAAAGAAGATTGCTGCTGTGGAATGTATTTGTTTTTACTTAGCTTTTCTCCAGCAAGTCTGAATACAGCTTACAAACCAGACATTAACAACTGCATAGGAGAATTCTGATTCATGGATAGCTGCTATCAGCTGGACTCAAATGAAAGGATTTTTGCTGTATTCAAAACACAGGCAACTACAAATGCATTTTCTGTTTCCTTGTAAAAAACAATCACAAAGTAATGGAGTACTCTTAGATTTCAATTAGCTAACTTACTGGGTAAAAATAATTTGGCTCCATCTACTAAACATCCTCAACCTACTCTTTGAAGACTATAGCAGTTGGAAGGCTTTCAAGTTCTCTAAATTTGCTTAACTTAGGTGTTTGATTTTAAGCAAAAATCGAAGTACAATAGCCTAGTGAAGCCAGCAGATATTTTTTATCTTACACTCACACATTATAATGGTGTTCATAAGTTCCTTAGGAGAAAAAGAGACAGTCATCAGAACCTTTGAAGTTTATCTTCACAGTCTTTCTGCATCTGCAAAAATCAAAAAAGAGATACTTTAATTTACATTTTAATTTGTTGTTTTGAATTCAGTAGGACATTTGAGTAAGCAAAGATGACCTCTCTCTTTTTTCCTGTATATTTTAATAGAGTGACAGAACTTACACTGTACGTTACTGCAGTTACATAGTTATGAGTCAATTTTAAAAACAACGTAATGTATTCCTTTTTTTTTTCTTTTGAAGGCTTTAAAATACAATTAAATCATTTTTGCTTTGAAAATTCAATCAGAAGCTTTAAGTAGCCTTAAATAACTGGATCTGTCAGAGGAGTTAAATGGAGTCTCTGGGGTAAACCTAGAAACTCCATTAGTCCAGTCAAAGAACTTAACCCTTACCAGGTTCTTACAGGGACTGCTACTTAAAGGAGGATCTTTAAAGCATGTTGTCCCACAACAGACCAACACAATGCCTCTGCCTTGTTTAAAAGGGATCTGTGAATCTGTAGCTCTCTTCCCCACTTCTGCCGATGACAAGGAAAGCCGTGTGGGAGAAGAATACTCGGGACCTGCGAGAACTTGTGCACACAGAATGTTGCACACTGGAGCCACAAAATGTTTCTCAGCCCCAGTAATTTCCCCGAACAGGCATGGAAAACCCCCTCAGACTTGTATTTCCATGTTTGGAAAGTGGCATAATTTTGAGAGCATTTACATTGCTCATTTACACGCTAAAACACTGGCTGTTATTTCTAAAAAAAAAATCAACGGCCTTGCTCCCCTTCTATCAGAAAAGGATGGTGAGAAGTCCTGGCCCTACAGGCAGCACACTGGCCCAGTCCAGCAGCCACCAAGCCCATCTGCCGAGGAAGAAGCCACAGCTGCTGCCCACGGAGTCACCTCACCACCACCCATCTGGTTTCATGTCCTGACCAAAGCACCGGCTCGCTGCTGCTGAAAGGAGAGGTCACACAGACCCACCAGCGGCACGATGCTCAGTGCTCCTCTGAGTAGGACATAAATCAGTTCCACTTGCCAGCACAGCAAAGTGCTACAGATTTAGTTTCTTGGCTCTCTTTTTTACCATTTCACTCCTGAATGTGTATGCTGAACTGAAGCACTTGGATAAATGTTATCAGCACTTGTAGGGAAAGCCAAGCTTCACAAACCTGACACTTTTGCAAGGAATCATAAGGTTTTTACATGGGCAGATCCAGTTGATATAATTTATTTATAGTTCTAAACGACTCCCAACCAAGCCCCTTGCTATAAGCTCTGAAGATATTTAAGCAATACTTGCATAAAAAGAAAAATAGGTAAAATAATTGGTGAACAGGTAGGAAACTGAGAATAGGATAATTTTCTCAATCGAGAGTGATCTCCAGTGGCATTTCACAGTATTCTGCATCAAGATCTCTGATGTTTAACATATCTGTAATATCATAGGAATGCACTGAATAGCAAGGTGCAAGATTTGATGGTAGAAAGTTATTCAGAGTAGAAAAGATAAGAGCTGACTGCAAAGAATTCTAGAAAGACCTTATGACACTGAGCAGCTTTGTGTCAAAAGGCAGATAAAATTCAGTGTAGAATAATATATGGCACATGCAGTAAAAAGCAATCCTAACTTCAGAAAGAAAATAATGGGCTTTGAGTTGATCTTTACCAGGAAAGCAATCTTGGGATTATGATAGATAACTCCAGGAAACATCAGCACAGAGCTCAATAGCAGTCAAAGAGCAAATAAAGTCTTAGGAACTACAAGGAAAGAAAAGAGAACAAAAGAGAGAACTTTGGACCACTGAATAATGTGGTTTGGCTTTCCCATCTCAAAAATGACTGAGCAGATCTACAAAAGGTTCAGAGAAGAGCAACAAGGATGATCGTAGATTTGGAACAACTTGTGTCCAAAGAACAATTAAGGTTAGGAGTTTTCCGCCTGGAAAATAGGTGAGCAAAGGGAGATAAGACAGACCTGGATGAAGACATGAGTGTCAGAGAGAGGGTGGCAGATCAACTCTTCACTGCCTCCTCCAGTAGCAGAAGGAGAGGGTGTTACCTGGTTTCCACCAGCTGGCAGGTTGAAAGCAATCAGAAGGAGGTGCTCTGTGGCACAGTACACAGCTAAACGGTGGCTCCTGTCCGCGGGGTCTGTGAGTGATAAAAGCTTATAAGCATTCAAGGAAGAACTGGATGAGTCTTCCCTGACAATTTCCCTGCTGAAAAATCCATTGAGGGTTATCGCATGCCTAGATGCCTCTTTTGGCTTAGAAAGTCTTGGACTCACAAATCACTGTAGGGTGTTTGGGAGCGGTATAGCCATCTGATTTGTCTCTCCTGCCCTGAGCATTCACTTTTGCCCATCATCAGGGGCAGAGTCCGGGGCTAGAAGGTCCAGCCCTGTATGGCCTTTCTGCACATAAAAAATAAGGTTGGTCAGACAAGTGCCGCAGCCGCTACAAGGTAAGTAGCAGAAACACATGCCTGGGACGGGGAGTTATGGAGGAGGGAGGAAAACAGGCTTTATCCATTTTGGTGGGCTTTTAGAAGAGCTCAAACTATAACATGCAACCACATTTTAGATGTTTCAGTTGGGAGACTATTAGCCTTAAAATAGCTTTGTTCCTAATGGTGCTAAACTTCACACAGAATGATTCAAAACCTAAGCAGCATGCATAACCTCCAGCTTTTTCAAGTTACCTCCTTATTCAGGCAAAGGCAAGGCGCCAGATTAAATCTCCACCACTCATTTTCTCAGCTCACAAAGCATCTTCTTCACAGAGTGTAGTCCTGTTTAGAAATATGTTGGTATTCTTGTTGCACCAGGGGTCCCCGGAGTCCTCAGGCTTCAGCTAAATTATGTTTTTATTGAAATCATGTTCACAAAGCTCTCAGGAACATTCAGCAGAATTGTGCTTCACCTGCACGAGATACAGTGTCAACATATTTAGAAGAGTGTTGTCAGGTGGGATTAAAAAAACCCCTAAGATAATTTTACTAGCTTTAACCCTGTAATCTTAAATTAGTTTATACTATAAGCATGTAGCTGTTGTACAAACGCCTGAGCAACAAATGCCACCCGCAAGCTAGATATGATGCCAGGAATATTTTATAATAAATGTTTTACCCTCTGCTTCTGTGCTTACCCTTCCTGATCACTCTTCCAAAACATGGGACAATGAGGTGCACTGTATGATCTATAAGGGGCAGAGGAGAGTATCTGCTATATTTCCACAATTCCTGTGGCATTTGAGAAGCTTTAGGAAATTTTATTGCAAATTAGATACATAATGATTGCTTCACTCATTACTGAAATGTCCAGGAACAAGCATTTCTACTGGGGCAAAGGGCAAAAGCCTTTTAGCAATGCACAACACAATAGTTTAGGAGAAAAATGAGGAATATCTTTTCTAACAGAAACCAGTCAGGAATTTTTAAGTAGGTAGAATGTAATTATCTGATTGAAATTAAGCCATGACATTGCAGCTTTCACCTCTACTCTTGAAAAAAGTGCCACGGGATCTGTTAAATGACTGCATGTGGTCAGGACCTCAGTTTTATATCTCATTCAGAAGCATGGTGGGAAGGGATGTCAACTCAGCATTTAAAAAACCCATTTGTTTTACATGCAGCTTGGGAATATTTTTAAGCTTTCACTTTTTATTGATTTGTTCTTAATAGTCAGGGAGAAAGAAAGAGTTTCCACAAAAAGGACTGCAGGTACAAAATAGATAAGTGATCTCTCTGCACAAGAAAAATAACATGGGCAAGAAGAATGCAAAGATACCAAAATATTAGTGTGCTAAAAATATGTAAAAAATACTCAAGGAATAAAAAAACCTGAAATTGGAAACTTCGGTGAATACTCGCTCATTAGATGTTTGTTCATATTTTGTGTAAATATATCCAGAATATAAATGGAAAGGATTTTCACTAGGGTGAAATAAAACTGGGCTTTCTTCAGCCAGAGTAATGAGTTGCAAATAAAACAATTTTTAACACAGCAACTCAAATATGCCAGATGTGGGGCACATATATATGTGTGTATGTATTACTACAAATAAAAAAGAAAAGCTGAATCTCTTTCCCACAGAATAAGCTTCATCACAGTGACCCCACCAGTTATTGCCTTCAACTTCAGGTTTTAACTATACTCCATTCGAAAGAATCTCACGTTCCTGTAACATGAAGAATGGGAAATCAGAGCATGGAACAGTGTAGAGCAAAGCTGAAATCTCCACGTTAACCCTGCTCGCTTCTGCTTGCATCTTAAAATATGATTTCCATCAGCAGCATGAATAGCCATAAAGGAACGTAACATACAGCACAAATAAACTGGAAACCTCTTCACAAGTTGTGTACCATACTTTGTGAGACCTGAAACTTGATGTTTCCTCCAGCTACCCTGACCTGTCTGTCCAGCCCTGCTAGGAAGACAGGTCAGTCACATCATGCTCTGATGGGGGGGCCGGTAGAAGGGGCCCCTTCTCTGATGAGAATTAGTCCTTGAGGGTAACCTTGAATTTAGGGAACTTCCTCAAATTGTTCCCTGCTCTCAGCTCCACTGCCCCACGGGTACTCCGGGAGATCGCTAACGTGGGTTGGCAGCGAGTTTAGGCTCAGGCTGTATTCTGCACTGTCTAGATGCAATGACATCTAATAGCACATATAAATAAAATAAAATCTATAGAGACATCGGTCCCAGAGGAATCAATGATTGATATGAGGAAGCAAGGGTTCAAAACTTTACAGGAATAGGTCAAAATTGTACCAAGCATATCTCATAGAAGTATACACATACCGACTCAGCTGGTGAGGAACTCTAGTTTTCTCTCCCCCTTTTACTCCACATCTAACCCTTTCATGGAAACTCAAGCAGATGAGAGTGTCTACGTACAAGAAAGCTAAAGCCAGCGGGAACTGGAAGGAACAAACCTGGGAAGGGCTTAATCAGAAAAGCTTATATATCAAGCATCTTCTCTGTTTAGACCCAAGGCTCAACAAGGAACACAGCAGCAGCAGCTGTGGATAAAAGGAGCTTTGTCAGCAGGAACAAAGGCAATCTCTGTATGAATTATTAAGGTGAAGGCAGCCCTGATTATCAATGTGGTTATTACCAGCTCAAAGACATCTTCAGGCGTTGTGCGGAACACCCCTATGCATGCCTGCTGCACCTTCCCATGCACGACCCGTCCCACCTGCGTACCCCGCACCAGCAATGCACGGGATCCTCCCTCTAAAGGATAAAATAAGCCTTGTCCTCCCGAGATGATGCGAACCCACCAGCATATTGTGCTCAGTTAACGCTGTCCTCCCATCCTTACACAGTTTTGAAGCACATCAGAACCTGTTCATAATCCAAAGGCTGCCTGCTGCTTGTGATACATACAGTGCTAATGTTCAGAGAAATGATTTGGCCGACACACTTTTCAATTAACGCTTATCTTTAAAAACATGTTATACGATACAATTTGCTGTGAGTTAGAGCTGAATTTTAATTTATATTATTTGTATTCTGTACGTGCGTGAGGGGTTCTTGAAAGTATTGAAAATTTTAAAGTTTGAAATGAACTGTAAATTTCTGAGTAGAAATTAAAGCTGAAAAGAACAGCTAGAAAGGTTATGCTTTTGCACATCCTGTACAATGGAAACCAAAGTGTTAGAAAACAGCGCTAAAAAATTCCATATATCCAACAATAATACCTACAAACAGGCTCGGAAACACACTCAGAGCTTAATTTTGTCGAACCCTTTTTAAAAAAAGTGAAAATGTGTGTGTCTGAGGTGCATATACACAATGCACACCTACAAATCAGGATCTGGAATGCAAACTAATGTTTTTATCTTACCTGTTTCCAGCATTGTATAAAAAAAAATCTGTAAGTAGGGATATTCTCATTTGCAGCATCTAAGATCAGTGGTCGAAAAGCAGACCAAAGCTCTCTCCCACCTCCATCACCTTGAGCCTATCGGGTATAATAAGTTTGTTAACGAAAATATGGGTTTGGATTCCCTCCTTGTTCTTAAAAGTTTGAACCGATAAAAAATGATCATAGCAGCCTTCTAAACTTTTGCTGAAGAGGCAAGATCATGAAAGTGAAACACAGCAACGGTCTCCATTAATCTTTTACATTACTCCATGCTTTCTCCTTTGCTTCTGCTTCACTAATCCTTCTGTTCCCAGAGGTGATGACTCAGCCAGGTTTGCTTTCTTTTAGAAAAACTGTTCCCCTTCTGCTTCCCCTTCCAAGCATCAGACTCTTATTCCGATCTGCACAGGAAATTTCATCCCATTCTCAGCAGAAATAGCTACGTGGACATAATAAATGCACTTACATCAGCATTGCAGCTCAGATCAGTAGCCCGCATGGAAGCAAATCTCTCATTTTACTTCCTTTGCTGTGGTTTTCTCTCTCCATAGCTCAGTCTCAAAGCACATAGGTTTGATTCCTTTTGGATGTCACTGAACTGGGCGGTGTGCTCTAGCATGTGTCCCTTGAACAGGACTAGAGCAGAGCAAAATGAACACCTTCCGCAGTGCAGAGGCAAGGTCCTCAGCTCCAGCTGTTTCACTGCACATCAGCAGGATCCTTTTGGTCCTGACTACTTGCTCATGTGTACATAGCCAACGTGACTCATACCTGTAGGGAGCACAGGAAAAGCCTGTGATTTGCCGTGTCTTTGTTCCTGTAGGCATCCCATCTCTGGGAGCCTGCTTTTACTGTAGGTTGATACTCGATATATTAGTTGAAAAACTGTTTCCTCTCTGACTAACCAAGCATCCAGCCCTTATCCCTACCCTTGTACAGCATGAAGAGTATTTAGCTCCTAAATACTTCAAGTCATTCTTTTCCTAAAGTAACTTCCAGGCAGATAACACAGGAGTGGTCATTCAAACTTCATTTCTGTTTTTAACGCTGATAGATGTCAATTTTTATTGTCTGATATTGTAATGAAAGTCACCTGTAATTAGTTTACTCTTAATTCTCAAAATGAATATAATTTTAGTTTCTTTTCAGCGTACACTTTCCTTCCTACCTCACAGCATGTTCACATGATGAAAAAATACATTTGAAATAAAATCACTTATTCTAAATGAAATCTCTCTGGAATAAGAGTGGCAAACACATGCAGTGATTATTGCTATGAAAAGACACTCTTTACGAGAAATAGAAAGTGTGAGAGTTTGTGTGTATGTGCACGTACTTAAGACAGTAACTTTTTGAAAAGAGTAACAATCCCTCTAGAAAATCTTCTAGCATTATCTTCTGAGAGCTGGCTATCTTGTTAAAAAAAAAAAAAAGAAAAAAATTAAAATTGTTTTTCAGTGTTCTTCTTGGCCATATGCTTTTGTACTTTCTTTTCCAGCAAGTGATAGTTTGGAATTGTGAATCCAAAGATACAGTATTTGACATTTAGTACAACTGAGGAATTTAAAAGAAGGTTTCTTAAACAAAACTCCAAAATTATTTTGCCTATTTTTATACCAAGCACTAGTGCTTATGCTTCTTAAAGTCCCTTTTTGTATTACAGCTGTAGCAATGCATGTCAGATCTATTCTATGCAATCTAAATAACTGTGGTCTTGTATCCAGAGCAGCAGATCTGAAGTCAAGGCAACACTGTCCAAGCTCTGGTTTTTCTCAATGGTAGGACAACAGGCAAATTCGTCTCTATTTTCAGTGCTCTGAACACCTGTAGTTTGCACTGGATATGAGAGCCTAATTGTAGGTACACAGGTTTGAAACCTGGAATCATATGGCCTTGCTGTCTGAACAGAAGGTGACATTATGCTATTTTAAAAAGACAGGGATCCTGAGGTCTGACTGACTCATTATAAGCATCTTTTAAACTACTATATGAAAGGTGCTATAAGAGAGCAATGGATTTTTATTCTTTCACATTTCATCCGTGAACCGAGAAAGGCAAAGATCATTGAAAGCTTCATTAATGATCTCATTTTGTGTATAAAACCAAAACAACGTTTAAAAGAAACCTATTACTGTCTATGCCCACAATACAAAAAACATCCTTCCCAAAGATCAGTCCCTGTTTTTTTTGTTTTCTCTCTCAGCTCGAAATTTCTAAAACAAGATGGGACAGTGTTGCAGCTTTCAAGGAATAGGGTCTTTGTGGTATGAAGCCAGGGATACCTTTAGCAAGCTGGGCATGGTACTGAGGGCCAGGAGGTGCTTGACCACAGAAGAGCAGCAGAGGTAGCACCAGGGAAAGGTGCGAGCCAGGCAGTGCCAAGCACGGCACGAGCTCATCCATCTTCCTGAGGCAGACTTTTCCCTCGTTGAACTACACCTAGCTTTCTTGCAAAAACAGCTTCTTGGTTTTGGCAGAGGGATGGTTGTTTCGGTCCACCCACCCATGAAAGAACATAGGAATGAGTAACCGTAGCGTGGACAACCAAAATGCTGCATCCGAGAATGAACGAGGATGCCATGGGTTATCCACTAGCATCCTGTTAGAGATCACTGTACATGTCTACCCTTCTTCCACGAAACTCCTCCATTCCCCGATTTTGGAAGCTGCCCAACCACTTTGGCTTTGCCCGACCAACTATGCAGGAAACTTGGAAGCGTTTTACAAAGGAAGATACTCATGTCACACATCTGATGTATGCTGCAAACATGTCTGTTTCAGACAGTTCCAGCTTTTGAGAGCCCAACACTCTTTCAATAAAAGTACCTGGACAGTTTCATCCATCTAAAGATAATTATATTTCAGCACAAAGCACGTTTCCTCACGTTCGCCTCACAAAATACCACTTTATATTGTTGCCTGGCTACCATCCACTGAATTCAGGCACAGCACTGTTTCTGCCCTTTAAATGTACTAATTACTTATTGCTGTAATTACAGCACACTAGTTTAAAGGTTTTATCATTACTTTGGACAGATTAACATGCTGTTGTAAGAGCACTTCAGAGCCTTTGTTTTCAAATTTCCATCATTAACCAGACCAATGTTTCTGTGAAAATTCAATATTTATATTCCTGATAACAACGTGTGTACTTATGGGCATCTGTGTTCATAAATGACATATAAAATATAGGTAAACCAGAAGTCACTGAGTACATAATACATCTTTCTTATGTAAGTATTATGTAATACTGTAAGTAGTATATACTCGATGAATCTCTTTTTTTCCTGTCATGGCATAAAGGCAGAGTGGAGCAGGATTTGCTGGGACACAAAGTCTTCAGTCAGGTCCCTTCTACTTGGTAGCAAACAGAGCAGCAGAGACCCGAGCTCCTACAGAAGCTTTATTTATGATTTCCAGCAGTGTGAGTTACGGGCAGACTACAGGTAATCCTTAATTAGCATTGTCTATTTAGAAGTCTATTATCATTAGCTGATCAATCATAGTCAGGATTTTCAATTAAGAAAAACTGCAGCTTGGCCTGCCTACAGAGAAAAGAAAAATGACATTTTTAAATCTCTGAGCTGGGCAGGAATAAGCACAATCCTTGCATTCAGGGTCCCAAAACTGATAAGTACAAATTGCCCACAACTGTAATGGCCTCTCTATTACATACAGCAAGAAACGAGATAATGGCCTTCTACTAACCAGCCCCATAGTAAAGACTAAGACTGATGTCCTGTGGCATGCATTGCAGCCTGAAGGGTATTACAGATAGCACGTTTCATCAAGAAGAATAACCAGAGCAAAAACGGTTATTCCAGAGATTAAGTATTTGGAAATTAGCTATAATTTTTACTAATTTGTGCAGTGGTCATTGGGTACTCATTAATAGTTATGTGCTGTTAACCAAATTACATGGCATATTTCTTCTGATTCAATAGATTATGGTTTAATAAAGCAATTGCTTTTGTGTTGATAAAGTCCAAGCTGACATAACAACTTGATTTTTTTGTAACAAATGTATAATTTTTAAAGCTTCTTTAAAAGTTTTACATGAGACTGTTTCCCACCTTAGGAGCACAAATGTTGGACTGCTTTATTCATAGCTGTACAACTAGAGATCTAGTCCATCCCAGAGAATTCCATCCTTCCCTTCTTTTCAGAGGCCAGCTATCCAATTGCAGCTTTTTTGGCCTTTCCATTTGAGTAAGAGTCCATTCCAGCAGTATTATCTCCTTCATATACTAAGAAAATAATGAGTGTGATTACCCGTTGAAACACTTACTGATACCTTCTTCTCAGTGCTTTTACTCTCTACAAATACTCCTCAAAACGGCCGTCAGCTCTATGCTAGTACTCACTGATAAGTACTAAGAAGAATACAAGCGCTAGAGCACACAGCAAAATATTAAAATATTTCTTTTCATTCTGTCTTCCCAGCTTTATCTGGCCTCAATGTATGGGCCAAAGTCCCACCTATAATAGCGTCTAACCGTACGGATTCTGCTAGGGTCTTCTGCGAGTTATAAGCGTATGAATTACCTTCCTTTTGGCCACCCTACAGAACGGCCGTTTCTGCTTAATGGCCAAGCGCTATTGAAGCTGCTGAGCAGAACCGCCAGGCAAAAAGGGTTCAGGGTCCATGCACCTTCCTATAGCTTCTTCTTCAACACTTCAATGGCCAGAACTCCTCCACAAAACCAGGGGTTTTTTTGTTTCATAATAGAAATGAGTGGCTTTCTTCCACTTAGGTTAGGCACGTCAATGAAATGAGTAGCTAAATTTGACCTATTGACGTCCCTGAGGCAATGGCCTAAATCAGGACCAAAAGACTGATAATTGCCTGATATTGCAAAGGCCAAAATTTGGAAGAGTTTTCTTGCAAAAAGCAACAATTGACCTTTCATTTACTTAATTACTTTTCCTGACATATCATGAAGTTTTAGTCCCTATAAAATGCTTCTGATGCAACAAAATATCTAAGCTCTGGGTTGCAGACACTGAAAACTCTTTAAAGACTACAGGCTAGTACAGTCATTGGTAGCTGCAGAAAGTATTTATACATAGCAAAGATAACAAACTGGTTGCATCAAGGTGATAAATTCCTAACATGGGTAGAATACTTGGAAAACAGAATCAACAGCTTCTACCTTAGCTATTCAGTCCACAAGAAAAATGTAGTAAATACAGTCACAAGAAATCAAAATTTAGAGTTATATATAATTTTTATCAGGGACAAAAGCTAATAATCCAGGCACAGAAAAAATAATTATAATTATTTACAGATTAGCAACCAATTTCAATGTGTATAGAAGTAGAGTTTTGTCTAGAAAAATATCTCAACTGACCTTTTTTGCACTTACACAGCATCTTTGTGAGGGTATCAAAGCACTTGCCAAAGACTGTCAGTATCCCTCTCCAGAAACACTGGTGAGGAACTGAAGTACAGTTCCACTAGCCACCAGAACAGTCTTCTATTAAAAATAATGACCTGATGGTGTAAAAACGTGCTCCGGGACTTTAAATAGAACAAGTAGTCACACAAGTCAAGCATCAAGCAATGCCTGATTTTCATCTGACCTACCTGGTTGGAATCTGGAATTAAAACCAGAAAAGGACAAAAAAAATAAAGTCAGGAAAAGTGAAATTTATCACAGGATTTTCTAGTTCTCTCATGTTACCTTTAGCTATTTCTATTTGCAAATAGCCAAATTTAGGCAGAGCTCCTTTGCATAGAAACTCAATTTTGAAATATGTTTCGTATTCAGATGGATTTGGCTAGATTTGTATATTAAGACTGTAATAGCTTTAGCAACAGAAGTAATATTGTAACCTCACAGCTTAGCCTAACAGATGTCCTATATCTCAGAGTTGCGTAATAGCGTAAGTTCATCTGGTGTTGGGCCATATGTACTTTTTGGAATATCTCAGTGTACTTATTCTGTGAAATAATATATTACACTCTTGCATCTTTCCATTGGACTTGCTTTCCTCTTGCTGCCCTCTCATCCAAGAGTTTCTCCTTTTTAGTTTTGGTTATGATTCATTTGGATTTGAAGCAGTAAATGAACCTTTAGGGGATGATAAGATCTTTCAGTATCAGCAGTCAGAAGAGCCAAGTCCAAACAAATTTAATCCCTTCCTAAAACTGGCAAGTGCCACTTGTGTTCAGCCATAATTCCTGGACTCAGCACACCATTTCATT